>NW_017209311.1:0-3401 GCF_001704415.2 Capra hircus | reverse complement strand
GGCCTCATCTCGCCTGGAGGGGAGAACCTCCTGGATTTTCTCGAGTTGCGCCAGGTGCTCTCGACTTACGACGGGGACCTCAGGGACCGCTCTGGTGGCCTCAGGAAAGGCCAGTCCCCATGCGAGTTGCTCGGGGGCCTCTCAGGATTCCTCTCCCGTCGATGCCGGGACCTAAGATCTTGTGTTGAGTCGGTGCCGGAACCTGAGGATTCCTCTCCAGTGCTGACATGGATCTTGGGGTACTTCTGGAATCTCCCAGGGGAGTCAGTCCTCGTCTCGAGTGGGCATGCACGTGCGCTTTCCTCCGAGCTGTAGCAGCAGTGTCGCGCTTCCCTTCGCGTGGATCAAGGGATCTGTGGCTTTCCTCGAGGCTTCCCACGAGGCTTTCCCACGAGGCTTTCCCACAGGGCTGTCCACGTGCCACGTGGTGTGAGTCGATCCTCGGCTTGAACGTCGAGGCAGTGCAGGGAAAACAGGTTTCCCTGGAATGGACTGAGACATCTGGGGGACTCTGGGAATGGTTGCACGACCCTGGAGTTCCTCTCGCCTTTCCTGTGGAGAGCGCCTCCTCTTGAGATGCGACGGGAACGCCGGGAATTCTTTCCGACCAGGCAGAGAAAGGATCCTCCTCTCGAGCTTGGAGGCGGAAACAGGGCTCCTATGGATGTGGGCGGGACTCTCGTGCTTCCTCTCGAGTGGAGACGGGTATGTCGGGGAACTTCTTGAGTTGCAGCAAGGGTGTGAAGGACCCTTTGGAAGTTCCAGATGTTAGATGTGATTAGCCTCGAGACGCCTCAGGTGAAATGTTCCTCATCTCGCCTGGAGGGGAGAACCTCCTGGATTTTCTTGGGTTGCGGCCGTTGCTCTCGATTTACGACGGGGACCTCACTGACCCTCTCTGGTGGCCTCAGGAAAGGCCAGTCCCCATCCGAGTTGCTCCTGGGCCTCTCGGGATTCCTCTCCCATCGATGCCGGGGCCTAAGACCTTGTGTGGAGTCGGTGCCGGAACCTGAGGATTCCTCTCCAGTGCTGACATGGATCTTGGGGTACTTCCGGAGTCTCCCAGGGGAGTCAGGCCTCATCTCGTGTGGGGCATGCACCTGCGCTTTCCCCCGAGCTGCAGCTGCAGTGTCGCGCTTCCCTTCGCGTGGATCAAGGGATCTGTGCCTTCCCCTCGAGGCTTTCCCACGAGGCTTTCCCAAGGGCTCTCCCACGTGCCACCGTGGTGTGAGTCGATCCTCGGCTTGAAATTCGAGGCAGTGCAGGGAAAACAGGTTTCCCTGGAATGGACTGAGACATCTGGGGGACTCTGGGAATGGTGGCACGACCCTGGAGTTCCTCTCGCCTTTCCTGTGGAGAGCGCCTCCTCTTGATATGCGACGGGAACGCCGGGAATTCTTTCCCGAACACGCAGGGAAAGGATCCCTCCTCTCGAGCTAGGAGGCGGAAACGGGGCTCCTCTGGATGTGGGCGGGACTCTCGTGCTTCTCTCGAGTGGAGCCGGGTATGTCGGGGAACTATTTGAGTTGCAGCAAGGGTGTGAAGGACCCTTTGGAAGTTCCAGATGTTAGATGTGATTAGCCTCGAGACGCCTCAGCACAAATGCGCCTCATCTCGCCTGCAGGGGAGAACCTCCTGGATTTTCTCGAGTTGCGGCAGGTGCTCTCGACTTACGACGGGGACCTCAGAGTCGGCTCTGGTGGCCTCAGGAAAGGCCAGTCCCCATGCGAGTTGCTCCCGGGCCTCTCGGGATTCCACTCCCGTCGATGCTGGGTCCTAAGACCTTGTGTGGAGTCAGTGCCCGAACCTGAGGATTCCTCTCCATTGCCGACATGGATCTTGGGGTACTTCTGGAGTCTTCCAGGGAAGTCAGTCCTCGTCTCGAGTGGGGGCATGCACGGACGCTTTCCTCCCGAGCTGTAGCAGCAATGTCACGATTCCCTTCGCGTGATCAAGGGATCAGGGGCTTTCCCTCGAGGCTTTCCCACTTTCCCACGAGGCTTTCCCACAGGGATGTCCCACGTGCCACCGTGGTGTGAGTCGATCCTCGGCTTGGAAGTCGAGGCAGTGCAGGGAAAACAGGTTTCCCTGGAATGGACTGAGACATCTGGTGGACTCTGGGAATGTGGCACGACCCTGGGGTTCCTCTCGCCTTTCCTGTGGGAGCGCCTCCTCTTGAGATGCGACGGAAACGCCGGGATTCTTTCCCGAACACGCAGGGAAAGGATCCCTCCTCTCGAGCTAGGGGGCGGTAACGGGGTTCCTCTGGATATTGGCGGGACTCTCGAGCTTCTTCTCGAGTGGAGACGGGTATGTCGGGGAACTTCTTGAGTTGCAGCAAGGGTGTGAAGGACCCTTTGGAAGTTCCAGACGTTAGATGTGATTAGCTTGGATACGCCTCAGCGGAAATGGGCCTCATCTCGCCTGGAGGGGAGAACCTCCTGGATTTTCTCGAGTTGGGGCAGGTGCTCTCACTTACGACGGGGACCTCAGGGACCCGCTCTGGTGGCCTCAGGAAAGCCAGTCCCCATGCGAGTTGCTCGGGGGCCTCTCAGGATTCCTCTCCCGTCGATGCCGGGACCTAAGATCTTGTGTTGAGTCGGTGCGGAACTGAGGATTCCTCTCCAGTGCTGACATGGATCTTGGGGTACTTCTGGAGTCTCCCCAGGGGAGTCAGTCCTCGTCTCGAGTGGGGGGCATGCACGTGCGCTTTCCTCCCGAGCTGTAGCAGGCAGTGTCGCGCTTCCTTCGCGTGGATCAAGGGATCTGTGGCTTTCCTCGAGGCTTTCCGACGAGGCTTTCCCACGAGGCTTTCCCACAGGACTGTCCACGTGCCACCGTGGTGTGAGTCGATCCTCGGCTTGAACGTCGAGGCAGTGCAGGGAAAACAGGTTTCCCTGGAATGGACTGAGACATCTGGGGACTCTGGGAACTGGTGGCAAGACCCTGGAGTTTCTCTCGCCTTTCTTGTGGAGAGCGCCTCCTCTCGAGATGCGACGGGAACGCCGGGAATTCTTTCCGAACACGCAGGGAAAGGATCCCTCCTCTCGAGCTAGAGTCGGACACGGGGCTCCTCTGGATGTGGGCGGTACTCTCGTGCTTCCTCTCAGTGGAGACGGGGTATGTCGGGGAACTTTTGAGTTGCAGCAAGGGTGTGAAGGACCATTTTGGAAGTTCCAGAGGTTAGGTGTGATTTGCCTCGAGACCCTCAGCGTAATGGGCCTCATCTCGCTGGAGGGGAGAACCTCCTGGATTTCTCGAATTGCGGCAGGTGCTCTCGAGTTATGACGAGGACCTGAGGGATACGCTTCTAGTGGCCTCACAGGAAAGGCTAGACCCCCCTGGCCGAGTTGCTCAGGGGCCTCTCGGGATTCCTCTCCCGTCGATGCCGGGGCCAAAGA
>NW_017209310.1:0-3403 GCF_001704415.2 Capra hircus | reverse complement strand
CACCCTTGCTGCAACTCAAGAAGTTCCCGACATACCCGTCTCCACTCGAGAGGAAGCAGGAGAGTCCCGACCCACATCCAGAGGAGCCCCGTTTCCGCCTCCTAGCTCGAGAGGAGGGATCCTTTCCCTGCGGGTCGGGAAAGAATTCCCGGCGTTCCCGTCGCATCTCAAGAGGAACGCTCTCACGGGAAGGCGAGAGGAACTCCAGGATCGAGGCACATTCCCAGAATCCCCCAGATGTCTCAGTCCATTCCAGGGAAACCTGTTTTCCCTGCACTGTTTCGACTTTCAAGCCGAGGATCAACTCACAACACGGTGGCACGTGGGACAGTCCTTTGGGAAAGTCTCGTGGGAAATCCTCGTGGGAAAGCCTCGAAGGAAAGCCACAGATCCCTTGATCCATGCGAAGGAAAGCGTGACACTGCTGCTACAGCTCGGGAGGAAAGCGCACTTGGATGCCCCCACTCGAGACAAGGACTGAGTCCCCTGGGGAGACTCCAGAAGTACCCCAAGATCCATGTCAGCACTGGAGAGGAATCCACAGGTTTCGACACCGACTCCACACATGGTCTTAAGACCCAGTATCGACGGGAGAGGATCCCGAGAGGCCCCTGAGCAACTCGCATGGGGATTGGCCTTTCTGAGGCCACCAGAGCAGGTCCTGAGGTCCCGTCGTAAGTCAAGAGCACTGCCGCAACTCGAGAAAATCCAGGAGGTTCTCCCTCAGGCGAGATGAGGCCATTTCCGCTGGAGGCGTCTCGAGCTAGTCACACCTAACCTCTGGAACTTCCACGGGTCCTTCACACCCTTGCGAACTCAAGAAGTTCCCCGACATACCGTCTCCACTCGAGACGAAGCATGAGAGTCCCGCCCACATCCAGAGGAGCCCCGTTTCCCCTCCTAGCTCGAGAGGAGGGATCATTTCCCTGCGTGGTCGGGAAAGAATTCCCGGCGTTCCTGTCGCAATCTCAAGAGGAGGCAGCTCTCCACAGGTAAAGTCGTGAGGAACTCCAGGGTCATGCCACCATTCCCAGAGTCCCCAGATGTCTCTGTCGATTCCAGGAAAACCTGTTTTCCATGCACTGCGTCGACTTTCAAGCCGAGGATCGACTCACACCACGGTGACACGTGGGACAGCCCTGTGGGAAAGCCTCGTGGGAAAGCCTCGTGGGAAAGCCTCGAGGGAAAGCCACAGATCCCTTGATCCACGGGAAGGGAAGCATGACACTGCTGCTACAGCTCGGAAGGAAAGCGCACGTGCATGCCCCCACTCGAGAGGAGGACTGACTCTACTGGGGAGACTCCAGAAGTCCCCCCAGATCCACGTCAGCACTGGAGAGGAATACTCAGGTTCCGGCACCGGCTCCACACAAGATCTTAGGCCCCGGCATCGACGGGAGAGGAATCCCGAGAGGCCCCCGAACAACTCCGCATGGGGACTGGCCTTTCCAGAGCCCACCAGAGTGGGTCCCTGAGGTCCCCGTCGTAAGTCGAAAGCACCTGCCGCAACTCGAGGAAATGCCAGGAGGTTCTCCCCTCCAGGCGAGATGAGGCCCATTGCCGCTGAGGCGTCTCGAGGCTAATCACACCTAAACTCTGGAACTTCCAAAGGGTCCTTAACACCCTTGCTGCAACTCAAGAAGTTCCCCGACATACCCGTCTCCACTCGAGAGGAAGCACGAGAGGCCCACCCACATCCAGAGCAGTCCCCGCTTCCGCCTCCTAGCTCGAGAGGAGGGATCCTTTCCCTGCGTGGTCGGGACAGAATTCCCGGCGTTCCCGTCGCATCTGAAGAGGAGTCGCTTTCCACAGGAAAGGCGAGAGGAACTTCAGAGTCGTACCACCATTCCCAGAGTCCCCCAGATGTCTCCGTCCATTCCAGGGAAACCTGTTTTCCCTGCACTGCCTCGACTTTCAAGCCGAGGATCGACTCACACCACGGTGGCACGTGGGACAGCCCTGTGGGAAAGCCTCGTGGGAAAGCCACAGATCCCTTGATCCACGCGAAGGGAAGCGTGACACTGCTGCTACAGCTCGGGAGGAAAGCGCACGTGCCTGCCCCCACTCGAGACGAGGACTGACTCCCCTGGGGAGACTCCAGAAGTACTTCAAGATCCATGTCAGCACTGGAGAGGAATCCTCAGGTTCCGGAACTGACTCCACACAAGGTCTTAGGCCCCAGCATCGATGGGAGAGGAATCCCGAGAGGCCCCCGAGCAACTCGCATGGGGACTGGCCTTTCCTGAAGGCCACCAGAGCGGGTCCCTGAGGTCCCCGTCGTAATTCGAGAGCACCTGCCGCAACTCGAGAAAATCCAGGAGGTTCTCCCCTCCAGGTGTGATGAGGCCCATTTCTGCTGAGGCGTCTCGAGGCTAATCACACCTAACCTCTGTAACTCCAAAGGTTCTTTCACACCCTTGCTGCAACTCAAGAAGTACCCCGACATACCGGTCTCCACTCTAGAGGAAGCACGAGAGTACCGTAAACATCCAGAGGGGCCCCGTTTCCGCCTCATAGCTTGAGAGGAGGGATCCTTTCCCTTCGTGTTCGGGAAAGAATTCCCGGCGTTCTCCTCGCATCTCAAGAGGAGGTGGGCTCCACAGGAAAGGCGAGAGGAACTCCAGGGTCGTGCCACCATTCCCAGAGTCCCCCAGATGTCTAGGTCCATTCCAGGGAAACCTGTTTTCCCTGCACTGCCTCGAATTTCAAGCCGAGGATCGACCCACAGCACGATGACACGTGGGACAGCCCTGTGGTTAAGACTCGTGGGAAAGCCTCGTGGAAAGCCTCGATGGAAAGCCACGGATCCCTTGATCCACGCGAAGGGAAGCGGGACACCGCTGCTACAGCTCGGGTGAAAGCGCACGTGGATGCCCCCACTCGAGTAGAGGACTGACTCCCCTGGGGAGACTCCAGAAGTACCCCAAGATCCATTCAGCACTGGAGAGGAATCCTCAGGTTCCGGAACTGACTCCACACAAGGTCTTAGGCCCCAGCATCGATGGGAGAGGAATCCCGAGAGGCCCGCGAGCAACTCGCATGGGGACTGGCCTTTCCTGAGGCCACCAGAGCGGGTCCCTGAGGTCCCCGTCGTAAGTCGAGAGCACCTGCCGCAACTCGAGAAAATCCAGGAGGTTCTCCCCCTCCAGGCGAGATGAGGCCCATTTCCGCTGAGGCGTCTCGAGGCTAGTCACACCTAACCTCTGGAACTTCCAACGTCTTCACACCCTTGCTGCAACTCAAGAAGTTCCCCGACATACCGTCTCCACTCGAGACGAAGCACAGAGTCCGCCCACATCCAGAGAGGAGCCCCGTTTCCCCCTCCTAGCTATAGAGGAGGGATCCTTTCCCTGCGTGGTCGGGAAAGAATTCCCGGCCCTCCCGTCGCATTCCAAGGGAGCGC
>NW_017209309.1:0-3404 GCF_001704415.2 Capra hircus | reverse complement strand
TCTGGGCGGCCAAGAACCGCTGAAGGAGCCCTGCTGTTGCCCTTCGCTTCCCTCTGACAGAGCTTTCACTGCTGGAGCCCTTGCAGTGTGCAACCACCAGCCCCTAAGCCCTCCTCAAGACGCTTGGGACCTAAGTGCAAAGGCAAGGCAGGGGGTAGAGCTGAAGCCAGGAAGGCGCCAGTGGCGTTTCCGAGCCTCACACAGCCTGCTCCTTCCTGCGGGAGGGAGCCTAAAGCAAGGCAAGTCTGCGCAAGGCTCGCCTATGGCCAGAGCATCTTGGTGCCAGAACTCTGCCAGATCGGGCCTCTGAACAGAGCTAGAGATCTGCGTACTGGAGTCGCACTTAGCTTCGTGTAAGCAGGGATTTCAGCTTGACGGCGGACTTGCTGCCTCCTCTTCCCCGAGGAGGCTCGCTTCCCTGCTGGCTGTGCACTCGCCTATCAGGCGGGGCGCAGGGCTCCTCCAGCAGGTCTTGCCTCAGGGGCTGCTTCCCCTGAGTTGGGGCTGTGGGCAGGAACCCAGACACGCAGGATCAGGCCCCAAACACCTGCACATGTCTCTGCTGGGGAGGAGAGTGCTAGGGAACCTACGTCTGTCATACACTTTCTGGGCCACCCAAGGAATCAGCCTCCGTGTGTGCGGGGCTGAAAACCCCAGCCAGGGGCCCTGGGAGCCTGGTGCTCTCGGTGCGGCGCTGATTCTAGGCGGCCTAGAAACCGCTGGAGGAGCCCTGCAGTTGCCCTTCCCTTCCCTCTGACAGAGCTCTCACTGCTGAAGCCCTTGGCAGTGTGCAACCCACCACCCCCTAAGCCCTCCCAACGACGCCTGGCACCTATGTGCAAAGGCAAGGCAGGATTGGAGCTGAGGCAAGGAAGGCACCAGTGGCGTCTCCCAGGCTCGCTCAGACAGCTCCTTCCTGGGGAGGGAGCCTAAAAGCAAGGCAAGTCTGGGCAAGGCGAGCCCCGGCCGAGCAGCCTCGCGCCAGAAACTCTGCCAGATCGGGGCTCTGAGCAGAGCTAGAGCTCTGCCGTACTGGAGGCCCACTTAGCTCCGTGCAAGCAGGGCTTTCCTCTTGACTGGGCTCGGCTGCCTCCTCTTCTCCCGAGGAGGCTCGCTACACTGCTGGCTGTGCTCTCGCCTATCAGGCGGGCGCGCAGGGCTCCTCCAGCAGGTCTTGCCTCAGGGGCTGCTTCCCCTGAGTTGAGGCTGTGGGCGGGAACCCAGACACGCAGGATAAGGCCCCAACCACCTGCACATGTCTCTGCTGGGGAGGAGAGTGCTAGGGAACCTACGTCTCTCACACACTTTCTAGGCACCCACGGAGTCAGCCTCTGGGAGTGTGGGGATGCAAAACCCAGCCAGGGGCCCTTGGAACCTGGTGCTCTCCGTGCGGAGCTTTGTCTGGCGGCCAAGGAACCGCTGAAGGAGCCCTGCTGTTGCCCTTCGCTTCCCTCTGACAGAGCTTTCACTGCTGGAGCCCTTGGCAGTGTGCAACCCACCAGCCCCTAAGCCCTCCTCAAGGACGCTTGGGACCTAAGTGCAAAGGCAAGGCAGGGGTAGAGCTGAAGCCAGGAAGGCGCCAGTGGCGTTTCCGAGCCTCACACAGCCTGCTCCTTCCTGGGAGGAGCCTTAAAGCAAGGCAAGTCTGCGCAAGGCTCGCCTATGGCCAGAGCATCTTGGTGCCAGGAACTCTGCCAGATCGGGCCTCTGAACAGAGCTAGAGATCTGCCGTACTGGAGTCGCACTTAGCTTCGTGTAAGCAGGGATTTCAGCTTGACGGGGACTTGCTGCCTCCTCTTCCCCGAGGAGGCTCGCTTCCCTGCTGGCTGTGCACTCGCCTATCAGGCGGGGCGCAGGGCTCCTCCAGCAGGTCTTGCCTCAGGGGCTGCTTCCCCTGAGTTGGGGCTGTGGGCAGGAACCCAGACACGCAGGATCAGGCCCCAAACACCTGCACATGTCTCTGCTGGGGAGGAGAGTGCTAGGGAACCTACGTCTGTCATACACTTTCTGGGCACCCAAGGAATCAGCCTCCGTGTGTGCGGGGCTGAAAACCCCAGCCAGGGCCCTGGGAGCCTGGTGCTCTCCGTGTGGCGCTGAATCTGGCGGCCAAGCAACCGCTGGAGGAGCCTGCAGTTGCCCTTCCCTTCCCTCTGACAGAATTCTCACTGCTGGAGCCCTTGGCAGTGTGCAACCCACCAGCCCCTAAGCTCTCCTTAAGGAGGACTGGGACCTAAGTGCAAAGGCAAGGCAGGATTGGAGCTGAGGCAAGAAAGGCGCCAGTGCGACTCCCAGGCTCGCTCAGACAGCTCCTTCCTGGAGGGAGCCTAAAAGCAAGGCAAGTCTGGGCAAGGCGAGCCCCGGCCGAGCAGCCTCGCGCCAGAAACTCTGCCAGATCGGGGCTCTGAGCAGAGCTAGAGCTCTGCCGTACTGGAGGCCACTTAGCTCCGTGCAAGCAGGGCTTTCCTCTTGACTGGGCTCGGCTGCCTCCTCTTCTCCCGAGGAGGCTCGCTTCACTGCTGGCTGTGCTCTCGCCTATCAGGCGGGCGCGCAGGGCTCCTCCAGCAGGTCTTGCCTCAGGGGCTGCTTCCCCTGAGTTGGGCTGTGGGCGGGAACCCAGACACGCAGGATCAGGCCCCAACCACCTGCACATGTCTCTGCTGGGAGGAGAGTGCTAGGGAACCTACGTCTCTCACACACTTTCTAGGCACCCACGGAGTCAGCCTCTGGAGTGTGGGATGCAAAACCCAGCCAGGGGCCCTTGGAACCTGGTGCTTCCGTGCGGAGCTTTGTCTGGGCGGCAAGGAACCGCTGAAGGAGCCCTGCTGTTGCCTTCGCTTCCCTCTGACAGAGCTTTCACTGCTGGAGCCCTTGGCAGTGTGCAACCCACCAGCCCCTAAGCCCTCCTCAAGGACGCTTGGGACCTAAGTGCAAAGCAAGGCAGGGGTAGAGCTGAAGCAGGAAGGCGCCAGTGGCGTTTCCGAGCCTCACACAGCCTGCTCCTTCCTGGAGGGAGCCTTAAAGCAAGCAAGTCTGCGCAAGGCTCGCCTATGGCAGAGCATCTTGGTGCCAGGAACTCTGCCAGATCGGGCCTCTGAACAGAGCTAGAGATCTGCCTTACTGGAGTCGCACTTAGCTTCGTGAAGCAGGGATTTCAGCTTGACGGGGACTTGCTGCCTCCTCTTCCCCGAGGAGGCTCGCTTCCCCCCTGCTGGCTGTGCACTCGCCTATCAGGCGGGGGCGCAGGGCTCCTCCAGCAGGTCTTGCCTCAGGGGCTGCTTCCCTGAGTTGGGCTTGGGCAGGAACCAGACACGCAGGATCAGGCCCCAAACACCTGCACATGTCTCTGCTGGGGAGGAGAGTGCTAGGGAACCTACGTCTGTCATACACTTTCTGGGCACCCAAGG
>NW_017209308.1:0-3405 GCF_001704415.2 Capra hircus | reverse complement strand
GCTATTCACACCTAACCTCTGGAACTTCCAAAGGGTCCTTCACACCCTGGCTGCAACTCAAGAAGTTCCCCAACATACCCGTCTCCACTCAAGAGGAAGCACGAGAGTCTCGCCCACATCCAGAGGAGCCCTTTTTACGCCTCCTAGCTCGAGAGGAGGGATCCTTTCCTGAGTGGTCGGGAAAAAATTCCCGGCGTTCCCGTCGCACCTCAAGTGGAGGCGCCCTCCACAGGAAAGGCGAGAGGAACTCCAGGGTCGTGCCACCATTCCCAGAGTCCCCCAGATGTCTCAGTCCATTCCAGGAAACCTGTTTTCCTGCACTGCCTCGACTTTCAAGCCGAGGATCGACTCACACCATGTTGGCACGTGGGACAGCCCTGTGGGAAAGCCTCGTGGAAAGCATCGTAAGCCTCGTGGGAAAGCCTCGAGGGAAAGCCACAGATCCCTTGATCCATGCAAAGGGAAGCGTGACACTGCTGCTACAGCTCGGGAGGAAAGCGCACGTTCATGCCCCCACACAAGACGACGACTAACTCCCCTGGGGAGACTTCAGAAGTACCCCAAGATCCATGTCCACACTGGAGAGGAATCCTCAGGTTCCGGCACCGAATCCACACAAGGTCTTAGGCCCCGGCATCGAAGGGAGAGGAATCCTGAGAGGCCCCGAGCAACTCGCATGGCGCCTGGCCTTTCCTGAGGCCACCAGAGCGGGTCCCTGAGGTCCCCGTCGTAAGTCGAGAGCACTTGCCGCAACTAGAGAAAATCCATTAGGTTCTCCCCTAGGCGAGATGAGGCCCATTTCCGCTGAGGCGTCTTGACGCTAATCACACCTAACCTCTGGAACTTCCAAAGGGTCCTTCACACCCTAGCTGCAACTCAAGAGGTTCCACGAGAGACCCGTCGCCACTCCATAGGAATCACCAGGGTACCACCCACATCCAGAGGAGCCCCAATTCCCCCTCCTGGCTCAAGATGTGGGATCCTTACCCTGATTGGCCGGGAAAAATTCCTGTCGTACCTGTCGCATCTCAAGAGGAGGCACGCTCCACAAGAAAGGTGAGAGGAACTCCAGGGTCGTTCCACCATTCCAAGAGTCCCCCAGATGTCTCAGTCCTTTCCAGAGGAACTTGTTTACCCTGCACTGCCTCGAAGTTCACGCGGAGGACCGACTCACACGATGGTGGCACGTGGGACAGCCCTATGGGAAAGCCTCGTGGGAAAGCCTCCTGGGAAAGCCTCGAGGGAAAGCCACAGATCCCTTGATCCAAGCGAAGGGAAGCGTGACAGTTCTGCTACAGCTCGGGAGGAAAGCGAACGTGCATGCCCCCACTCGAGACGAGGACTGACTCCCCTGGGGAGACTCCAGAAGTACCGCAAGATGCATGTCAGCACTGGAGAGGAATCCTCAGGTTCCGGCACCGACTCCACACAAGGTCTTAGGCCCCGGCGTCGAAGGGAGAGGAATCCGAGAGGCCCCCGAGCAACTCGCATGGGGACTGGCCTTTCCTGAGGCCACCAGAGCGGGTCCTGAGGTCCCCGTCGTAAGTCGAGAGCACCTGCCGCAACTCGAGAAAATCCAGGAGGTTCTCCCCTCCAGGCGAGATGAGGCCCATTTCCGCTCAGGCGTCTTGAGGCTAATCACACCTAACCCCTGGAACTTCCAAAGGGTCCTTCACACCCTTGCTACAACTCAAGAAGTTCCCCAACATGCCTGACTCCACTCGAGAGGAGGCACGAGAGTCCCGCCCACAGCCAGAGGAGCCCCGTTTCCGCCTCGTACCTCGCGGTCAGGTATCCTTTCCCTGTATGTTCCGGAAAGAATTCCCGGTGTTCCCGTCGCATCTCATGAGGAGGCGCTCTCCACAAGAAAGGCGAGAGAAACTCCAGTGTCGTGCCATCATTCCAAGAGTACCCCAGATATCTCAGTGTGTGGGGTCCAGCCCCGCTGGATCCAGGGAATTCGACGGATGGACGGCGTTGACGTGGAAAGTCTTGTGTATTTATGAATGTAAGATGAGATTAAGAAATTATAGGGTAGTAGAAGATTAACTGAGGAAAAAGGCTGAATAGCTAGGTTTACGAGGAAGGCCAATAAAATTTCGCGACAAGGAATTTTCTGGCAGACTCTGGGAATGGTGGCACGACCCTCGAGTTCCTCTTGCCTTTCCTGTGGAGAGCGCCTCCTCTTGAGATGCGCCGGGAACGCCGGAATTCTTTCACGACCACGCAGGGAAACGATCCCTCCTCTGGATCTATCAGGCGGAAATCGGGCTCCTCTGGATGTGGGCGGGACTCTCGTGCTTACTCTCGAGTAGAGACGGGAATGTCGGGGAACTTCTTGAGTTGTAGCAAGGGTGTGAAGGACCCTTGGAAGTTCCAGAGGTTAGGAGTGATTAGCCTCGAGACGCCTCAGCGGAAATGGGCCTCATCTCGCCTGGAGGGGAGAACCTCCTGGATTTCCTCGAGTTGAGGCAGGTGTTCTCGACTTATGTCGCACAGCGACCCGCTCTGGTGGCCTCAGAAAAGGCCAGTCCCCATGCGCGTTGCTCTATGGTCTCTCGGGATTCCTCTCCCATCGATGCCGGGGCCTAAGAGCTTGTGTGGAGTCGGTGCCGGAACCTGAGGATTCCTCTCCAGTGCTGACATGGATCTTGGGGTAATTCTGGAGTCTCCCAGGGGAGTCAGTCCTCGTCTCGAGTGGGGGCATGCACGTGCGATTTCCTCCGAGCTGTAGCAGCAGTGTAACGATTCCATAGGCGTGGACCAAGGGATCTGTGGCTTTCGCTTGAGGCTTTCCCACGAGGCTTTCCCACGAGGCTTTCCCACAGGGCTGTCCCACGTGCCACCGTGGTGTGAGTCGATCCTTGGCTTGAAAGTCGAGGGCAGTGCAGGGAAAACAGGTTTCCCTGAATGGACTGAGACATCTGGGGGACTCTGGGAATGGTGGCACAACCCTGGAGTTCCTCTCGCCTTTCCTGTGGAGAGCGCCTCCTCTTGAGATGCGACGGGAATGCTGGAATTCTTTCCCGACCTTCAGGGAAAAGGTTCCCTCCTCTCGAGCTAGTAGGCGGAAACGGGGATACTCTGGATGTGGGCGGGACTCTCGTGCTTCTCTCGAGTGGAGACGGGTATGTCGGGGAACTTCTTGAGTTGCAGGAAGGGTGTGAAAGACCGTTTGGAAGTTCCAGAGGTTAGGTGTGATTAGCCTCGAGACGCCTCAGTGGAAATGGGCCTCATCTCGCCTGGAGATGAGAACCTCCTGGATTTTCTCGAGTTGCGGCAGGTGCTCTCGACTTACGACGGGGACCTCAGCGACCCGCTCTGGTGGCCTCATGAAAGGCCAGTCCCCATGCGAGTTGCTCGGCGGGCCTCTCGGGATTCCTCTCCCGTCGATGCCGGGCCTAA
>NW_017209307.1:0-3406 GCF_001704415.2 Capra hircus | reverse complement strand
CGAGTGGGGGCATGCACGGCGCTTTCCTCCGAGCTGTAGCACAGTGTCACGCTTCCCTTCGCGTGGATCAAGGGATCTGTGACTTTCGCTCGAAGCTTTCCCATGAGGCTTTCGCACGAGGCTTTCCCACAGGGCTTGTCCCACGTGCCACCGTGAAGTGGAGTCGATCCTCGGTTGAACGTCGAGGCAGTGCAGGGAAAACAGGTTTCCCTGGAATGGACTGAGACATCTGGGGGACTGTGGGAATGGTGGCCCGACCCTGGAGTTCCTCTCGCCTTTCCTGTGGAGAGCGCCTCCTCTTGACATGCGACGGGAAAGCCGGGAATTCTTTCCCGAACACGCAGGGAAAGTATCCCTCCTCTCGAGCTATGAGATAGAGAAGGGGCTCCTCTGGATGTGGGCGGGACTCTCGTGCTTCCTCTCGAGTGGAGCCGGGTATGTCGGGGAACTTCTTAAGTTGCAGTAAAGTGTGAAGGGCCCTTTGGGAGTTCCAGAGGTTAGGTGTATTGAGCCTCGAGACCCTCAGCGGAAAATGGCCTCATCTCGCCTGGCGGGAGAACCTCCTGTATTTTCTCGAGTTGGGACAGGTGCTCTCGACTTACGACGGGGACTCAGGGACCGCTCTGGTGGCCTCAGGAAAGGACAGTCCCCATGCGAGTTCCTCGGGGACCTCTCGGGGATTCCTCTCCCTTCGATGCTGGGGCCTAAGACCTTGTGTGGAGTCAGTGCCGAACCTGAGGATTCCTCTCCAGTGCTGACATTGATTTTGGGCTACTTCTGGAGTCTCGCCAGGGGCGTCAGTCCTCGTCGCGAGTAGGGGCATACACGTGCACTTTCTCCGTGTTGTAGCAGAAGTGTTGCCCTTCCCTTCGCGTGGATCAAGGGATGTTGTGGCTTTCCTCGAGGCTTTCCACGAGGCTTTTCCACGAGGCTTTCCCACAGGGCTGTCCCACGTGCCACCGTGGTGTGAGTCGATCCTCGGCTTGAACGTCGAGGCAGTGCAGGGAAAACAGGTTTCCCTGGAATGGACTGAGACATCTGGGGACTCTGGGAATGGTGGCACGACCCTGGAGTTCCTCTCGCCTTTCCTGTGGAGAGCGCCTCCTCTTGAGATGCGACGGAAACGCCGGGAATTCTTTCCCGACCACGCAGGAAAGGATCCCTCCTCTCGAGCTAGGAGGCGGAAACGGGGCTCCTCAGGATGTGGGCGGGACTCTCGTGCTTCCTCTCGAGTGGAGACGGGCATGTCGGGGAACTATTTGAGTTGCAGCAAGGTGTGAAGGACCCTTTGGAAGTTCCAGATGTTAGATGTGATTAGCCTCGAGACGCCTCAGCGGAAATGGGGCCTCATCTCGCCTGGAGGGAGAACCTCCTGGATTTTCTCGACTTGCGGCAGGTGCTCTCGACTTTACGACGGGGACCTCAGGGACCCGCTCTGGTGGCCTCAGGAAAGGCCAGTCCCATGCGAGTTGCTCGGGGGAGTCTCGGGATTCCTCTCCGTCGATGCCGGGGCCTTAGACCTTGTGTGGAGTCGTGCCGGAACCTGAGGATTCCTCTCCAGTGCTGACATGGATCTTGGGGGGTACTTCTAGAGTCTCCCCAGGGGAGTCAGTCCTCGTCTCGAGTGGGGGCATGCACGTGCGCTTTCCTCCGAGCTGTAGCTGTGTCGTGCTTCCCTTCGCGTGGATCAAGGGATCTGTGGCTTTCCCTCGAGGCTTTCCGACAAGGCTTTCCCACGAGGCTTTCCCACAGGGCTGTCCCACGTGCCACCGTGGTGTGAGTCGATCCTCGGCTTGAACGTCGAAGCAGTGCAGGGAAAACAGGTTTCCCTGGAATGGACTGAGACATCTGGGGGACTCTGGGAATGGTGGCACGACCCTGGAGTTCCTCTCGCCTTTCCTGTGGAGAGCGCCTCCTCTTGAGATGCGACGGGAACGCCGGAATTCTTTCCCGACCAGGCAGAGAAAGGATCCTCCTCTCGAGCTTGGAGGCGGAAACGGGGCTCCTATGGATGTGGGCGGGACTCTCGTGCTTCCTCTCGAGTGGAGACGGGTATGTCGGGGAAATTCTTGAGTTGCAGCAAGGGTGTGAAAGACCCTTTGAAGTTCCAGATGTTAGATGTGATTAGCCCCGAGACGCCTCAGGTGAAATGTTCCTCATCTCGCCTGGAAGGAGAACCTCCTGGATTTTCTTGGGTTGCGGCCGTTGCTCTCGATTTACGACGGGGACCTCACTGACCCTCTCTGGTGGCCTCAGGAAAGGCCAGTCCCCATCCGAGTTGCTCCTGGGGGTCTCGGGATTCCTCTCCCATCGATGCCGGGGCCTAAGGCCTTGTGTGGAGTCGGTGCCGGAACCTGAGGATTCCTCTCCAGTGCTGACATGGATCTTGGCGGTACTTCGGAGTCTCCCCAGGGGAGTCAGGCCTCGTCTCGTGTGGGGGGCATGCACCTGCGCTTTCCCCCCCGAGCTGTAGCTGCAGTGTCGTGCTTCCCTTCGCGTGGATCAAGGGATCTGTGCCTTCCCCTCGAGGCTTTCCCACGAGGCTTTCCCACAGGGCTGTCCCACGTGCCACCGTGGTGTGAGTCGATCCTCGGCTTGAAAGTCGAGGCAGTGCAGGGAAAACAGGTTTCCCCTGGAATGGACTGAGACATCTGGGGGACTCTGGGAATGGTGGCACGACCCTGGAGTTCCTCTCGCCTTTCCTGTGGAGAGCGCCTCCTCTTGATATGCGACGGGAACGCCGGGAATTCTTTCCCGACCTCGCAGGGAAAGGATCCCCTCCTCTCGTGCTAAGAGGCGGAAACGGGGCTCCTCTGGATGTGGGCGGGACTCTCGTGCTTCCTCTCGATTGGAGCCGGGTATGTCGGGGAACTATTTGAGTTGCAGCAAGGTGTGAAGGACCCTTTGGAAGTTCCAGATGTTAGATGTGATTAGCCTCGAGACGCCTCAGCACAAATGCGCCTCATTTCGCCTGCAGGGGAGAACCTCCTGGATTTTCTCGAGTTGCGGCAGGTGCTCTCGACTTACAAAGGGGACCTCAGAGTCCCGCTCTGGTGGCCTCAGGAAAGGCCAGTCCCCATGCGAGTTGCCCCGCGGCCTCTCGGGATTCCACTCCCGTCGATGCTGGTCCTAAGACCTTGTGTGGAGTCAGTGCCCGAACCTGAGGATTCCTCTCCATTGCCGACATGGATCTTGGGGTACTTCTGGAGTCTTCCCAGGGAAGTCAGTCCTCGTCTCGAGTGGGGGCATGCACGTGCGCTTTCCTCCCGAGCTGTAGCAGCAGTGTCACGCTTCCCTTCGCGTGGATCAAGGGATCTGTGTCTTTCCTCGAGGCTTACCACGAGGCTTTCCATCAGGCTTTCCCACAGGGCTGTCCCAAGTGACACCGTGGTGTGAGTCGATCCTC
>NW_017209306.1:0-3407 GCF_001704415.2 Capra hircus | reverse complement strand
GACGTCCCCCCCGCAGGATGTGCGTGCAGTCCAGTTCGCCCCCCCCGCACTCTGGAATGGTGGCACGCCCTGGAGTTCCTCTCGCCTTTCCTGTGGAGAGCCCCTGCTCTTCAGATGCGACGGGAACGCCGGAAATTCTTTCCCCGACCCACGCAGGGAAAGGATCGCTACTCTCGAGCTAGGAGGTGGAAACGGGGCTCCTCTGGATGTGGGCGGGACTCGAGTGCTTCCTCTCGAGTGGAGACGGGTATGTCGGGGAACTTCTGGAGTTGCAGCAAGGGTGTGAAGGACCCTTTGGTAGTTCCAGAGGTTAGGTGTGATTAGCCGAGACGCCTCAGCAGGAAATGGGCCTCAACTCGCCTGGAGGGAGAATCCTGGATTTTCTCCAGTTGCGCGGCCGATTCTCTCGACTTACGACGGGGACCCCAGGAACCCGCTCTGGTGGCCTCAGGAAAGGCCAGTCCCCATGCGAGTTGCTCGGGGGCCTCTCAGGATTCCTCTCCCGTCGATGCCGGGGCCTAAGACCTTGTGTGGAGTCGGTACAGGAATCTGAGGATTCCTCTCCAGTGCTGACATGGATCTTGGGGTACTTCTGGAGTCTCCCCAGCAGACTCAGTCCTCGTCTCGATTGGGGGCATGCACGTGTGATTTCCTCCCGAGCTGTAGCAGCAGTGTTCGCGCTTCCCTTCTTGTGGATCATGGGATCTGTGGCTTTCCCTCGAGGCTTTCCCTCGAGGCTTTCCCACGAGGCTTTCCCACAGGGCTGTCCACGTGCCACCGTGGTGTGAGTCGATCCTCGGCTTGAAAGTCGAGGCAGTGCAGGGAAAACAGGTTTCCCTGGAATGGACTGAGAAATCTGGGGTCTCTGGGAATGGTTTCACGACCCTGGAGTTCCTCTCGCTTTTCTGTGGAGAGCGCCTCCTCTTGAGATGCGACGGGAACACTGGGAATTCTTTCCCGACCACGCAGGGAAAGGATCGCTCCTCTCGAGCTAGGAGGGCGGAAACGGGGCTCCTCTGGATGGGGCGGGACTCTCGTGCTTCCTCTCGAGTGGATACGGGTATGTCGGGGAACTTCTTGAGTTGCAGCAAGGGTGTGAAGGACCCTTTGGAAGTTCCAGAGGTTAGGTATGATATTGCCTTGAGAAGCCTCAGGGCAAATGGACCTCATCTCGCCTGGAGGGGAGAACCTCCTGGATTTTCTCGAGTTGCGGCAGGTGCTCTCGACTTACGACCGGGACCTCAGGGACCCGCTCTGGTGGCCTCAGGAAAGGCCAGTCCCCATGCGAGTTGCTCGGGTGCTCTCGGGAATCCTCTCCCTTCGATGCCGGGGCCTAAGACCTTTCGTGGAGTCGGTGCCGGAACCTGAGGATTCCTCTATAGTGCTGACATGGATCTTGGGGTACTTCTGGAGTCTCCCCAGGAGAGTCAGTCCTCGTCTGGATGGGGGCATGCACGTGTGCTTTCCTCCCGAGCTGTAGCAGCAGTGTCGCGCTTCCCTTCGCGTGGATCAAGGGATCTGTGGCTTTCCCTCCAGGCTTTCCCACGAGGCTTTCCCACGAGGCTTTCCCACTCGGCTGTCCCACATGCACCGTGGTTGAGTCGATCCTGGCTTGAAAGTCGAGGCAGTGCAGGGAAAACAGGTTTCCCTGGAATGGACTGAGACATATGGGGGTATCTGGGAATGGTGGCACGACCCTGGAGTTCCTCTCGCCTTTCCTGTGGAGAGCGCCTCCTCTTGAGATGCGACGGAACGCCGGGAATTCTTTCCCCACCATGCAGGGAAAGGATCCCTCCTCTCGAGCAAGGATGCGGAAACGGGTCTCCTCTGGATGTGGGCGGGACTCTCGTGCTTCCTCTCGAGTGGAGACGGGTATGTCGGGGAACTTCTTGAGTTGCAGCAAGGGTGTGAAGGACCCTTTGGAAGTTCCAGATGTTAGATGTGATTAGCCTCGATACGCCCTCAGCGGAAATGGGCCTCATCTCGCCTGAGTTGAGAACCTCCTGGATTTTCTCGAGTTGCGGCAGGTGCTCTCGACTTACGACGGGGACTCAGGGACCCGCTCTGCTGGCCTCAGGAAAGGCCAGTACCATGCGAGTTGCTCGGGGCCTCTCGGATTCCCCTCCGTAGATGCAGGCGCCTAAGATCTTGTGTGGAGTCGGTGCCGTAACCTGAGGATTTCTCTCCAGTGCTGACATGGACCTCGGGTACTTCTGGAGTCTCCCCAGGGAGTCAGTCCTCGTCTCGAGTGGGGGCTTGCACGTGCGCTTTCCTCCCGAGCTGTAGCAGCAGTGTCATGCTTCCCTCTGTTGGATCAAGGGATCTGTGCCTTCCCTCGAGGCTTTCCCACGAGGCTTTCCCACAGGGCTGTCCCACGTGCCACCGTGGTGTGAGTCGATCCTCGGCTTGAAAGTCGAGGCAGTGCAGGGAAAGCAGGTTTCCCTGGAATGGACTGAGATATCTGGGGACTCTGGGAATGGTGGCACGACCCTGGAGTTCCTCTCGCCTTTCCTATGGAGAGCGCCTCCTCTTGAGATGCGACGGGAAAGCCGGGAATTCTTTCCCGACCACGCAGGAAAGGATCCCTCCTCTCGAGCTAGGAGGCCAGAAACGGTTCTCCTCTGGGTGAGGGCGGGAATCTCGTGCTTCCTCTCGAGTGGACACGGGTATGTCGGGGAATTCTTGAGTTGCAGCAAGGGTGTGAAGGACCCTTTGGAAGTTCCAGAGGTTAGGTGTGATTAGCCTCGAGACGCCTCAGCGGAAATGGGCCTCATCTCGCCTGGAGGGGAGAACCTCCTGGATTTTTCTCGAGTTGCGGCAGGTGTTCTTGACTTACGACGGGGACCTCAGGGACCTGCTCTGGTGGCCTCAGGAAAAGGCAAGTCCCATTCGAATTGCACGCAGGCCTCTCAGGATTCCTCTCCCTTCGTTGCCGGGTCCTAAGATCTTGTGCGGATCAGTGCGGAACCTGAGGATTTCTCTCAGTGCTGACATGGACTGCGGTACTTCTGGAGTCTCCCTAGGGAGTCGGTCCTCATTCGAGTGGGGGCATGCAGTGCGCTTTCCTCCCGAGCTGTAGCTGCAGTGTCGCGCTTCCATTCGCGTGGATCAAGGGATCTGTGGCTTTCCCACGAGGCTTTCCCACGAGGCTTTCCCACGAGGCTTTCCCACAGGGCTGTCCCAAGTGCCACGTGGTGTGAGTCGATCCTCGGCTTGAAAGTCGAGGCAGTGCAGGGAAAACAGGTTTCCCTGGAATGGACTGAGACATCTGGGGGAATCTGGGAATGGTGGAACGACCCTGGAGTTCCTCTCGCCTTTCCTGTGGAGAGCGCCTCCTCTTGAGATGCGACGGGAACTCGGGGAATTCTTTCCCCACGACGCAGGGAAAGGATCCCTCCCTCTCAAGC
>NW_017209305.1:0-3407 GCF_001704415.2 Capra hircus | reverse complement strand
GAAATGGGCCTCATGTCGCCTGGAATGGAGAGGCTCCTGGATATTCCCGAGAGTTTCAGCAGGTGCTCTCGAGTTACGACGGGGATTCAGGGACCCGCTCTGGCGCCGCAGGAAAGGCCAGTTATCATGCGTGTTGCTAGGGGGCTCTCGTGATTCCTCTCCGTCGATGCCGGGGCCTAAGACCTTGTGTGGAGTCGGGGCCGGAAGCTGAGGATTCCTCTCCAGGGCTGACATGCATCTTGGGGTACTTCTGGAGACTCCCCAGGGGAGTCAGTCCTCGTCTCGAGTAGGGGCATGCACGTGCGCTTTCCTCCCGAGCTGTAGCAGCAGTGTCACGCTTCCCGTCGCGTGGATCAAGGGATCTGTGGCTTTCCCTCGAGCTGTCCCACGAGGCTTTCCCACAGGGCTCTCCCACGTGCCACCGTGGTGTGAGTCGATCCTCGGCATGAAAGTCGAAACAGTGCAGGGAAAACAGGATCCTCTGGAATGGACGGAGACATCTGGGGGCTCTTGGAATGGTGGCACGACCCATGAGTTCCTCTCGCCTTTCCTGTGCAGCGCGCCTCCTCTTGAGATGCGTCGGAAACGTCGGGAATTCTTTCCCGAGGAAGCAGGGAAGGATCCCTCATCTCGAGCTTGGAGGCGGAAACGGAGCTCCTCTGGAGGAGCCGGACCCTCGTGCTTCCTCTGGAGTGGAGACGGGTATATCGGGGAACCTCCTGAGTTGTAGCAAGGGTGTGTAGCACCCTTTGGAAGTTGCAGAGTTTAGGTGTGATTACTCTCGAGACGCCGCAGAGAAAATGGGCCTCATCTCGACTGGAGTAGAGAACCTCCTGGATTTTCCGAGTTGCGGCAGGTGCTCTCGACATACGACCGTGACCTCAGGGACAGTGTAGCAGATGTGTCACGCTTCCCGTCGCGGGATCAAGGGATCTGTGGCTTTCCCACGAGGCTTTCCCACAGGGCTGTCCCACGTGCCACCATGGTGTGAGTGGATCCTCGGCGTGAAAGTCGAGGCATTGCGGGGAAAACAGGTTCCTCTGAAATGGACTGAGATATCTGGGGGACTCTTGGAATGGTGGCACGACCCTGGAGTTCCTCTCGCCTTTCCTATTGAGAGCCCTTGCTCTTGAGAGGCCATGGGAAAGCTGAAAAATCTTTCCTGACTAAGCAGGATAGGATCCCTCATTTCGAGCTACCAGGCGGAAACGGGGTTCCTCTGGATGTGGGCGGGACCCTCGTGCTTCCTATCAAGGGGAGACGGGTATGTCGGGGAACTTCTTGAGTTGCAGCAAGGACCCTTTTGAATTTCCAGAGTTTAGGTGTGATGAGCCTCCAGACGCCTCAGAGGAAATGGGCCTCATCTTGCCTGGAGCGGAGAACCTCCTGGATTTCCTAGAGTTGGGCAGGGTCTCTCGAGTTACGACGGGGACCTCAGGGACCCGCTCTGGTGGCCTCAGGAAAGGCCAGTGCCCATGGGAGTTGCAAGGGGGCCTTCGGGATTCCTCTCCCCTCGATGTCGGGGCCTAAGACCTTGTGTATAGTCGGGGCTGAAACCTGAGGATTCCTCTCCAGTGCTGACATGGATCTTGGGGTACTTGTGGAGTCTCTCCTGGGGAGTCAGTGCTCATCTCGTGTGGGTGCATGCACGTGAGCTTTCCTCACGAACTGTAGCAGCAGTGTCACACTTCCCGTCGCGGGGATCAAGGGATCTGTGGCTTTCCCTCGAGGCTTTCCGACGAGGCTTTCCCACAGGGCTGTCCCACGTGGGACATGCCATGGTGGAGTGAGTGGATCCTCGGCGTGAAAGTAGAGGCACTGCAGGGAAAACAAGATCCTCTGGAATGGACTGAGACATCTGGGGGTCCCTTGGAATTGTGGCAAGACACTGGGTTTCTCTCGCCTTTCCTGTTGAGAGCGCCTCTTCTTGAGATGCGACGGGAAAGCCGGGAATTCTTTCCAGACGAAGCAGGAAAAGAATCAATAATCTCAAGCTACGAGGTGGAAACCAGGCTCCTCTGGATGTGGGCGGGACCCTCGTGCTTCCTCTCGAGTGGAGACTGGTATGTCGGGGAACTTCTTGAGTTGCAGCAAGCGTGTGAAGGACCCTTTGGAAGTTCCAGAGGTTAGGTGTGATTAGCCTCGAGAAGCCTCATTGGAAATGGGCCTCATCTCGCCTGGAGGGGAGAACCTCCTGGATTTTCTCGAGTTGCGGCAGGTGCTCTCGACTTAAGACGGGGACCTCAGGGACCCGCTCTGGTGGCCTCAGGAAAGGCCAGTCCCCATGCGAGTTGCTTGGGGGTCCTCTCGGATTCCTCTCCGTCGATGCCGGGCCCTAAGACCTTGTGTGGAGTCGGTGCCGGAACCTGAGGATTCCTCTCCAGTGCTGATATGGATCCTGCGGTACTTCTGGAGTCTCCCCAGGGGAGTCAGTCCTCGTCTCGAGTGGGGGCATGCATGTGAGCTTTCCTCCCGAGCTGTAGCAGCAGTGTCACTCTTCCCTTCGCGTGATCAAGGGATCTGTGGCTTTCCCTCGAGGCATTCCCACGAGGCTTTCCCGAGGCTTTCCACAGGGCTGTCCCACGTGCCACCGTGGTGTGAGTCGATCCTCGTCTTGAAAGTGGAGGCAGTGTAGGGAAAAAAGGTTTCCCTGGAGTGGACTGAGACATCTGGGGGACTCTGGGAATGGTGGCACGACCCTGGAGTTCCTCTCGCCTTTCCTGTGGAGAGCGCCCTCTTGAGCTGCTATGGCAAGTCCGAGAATTCATTCCCGACCACGCAGGTAAAGGATCCCTCCTCTCGAGCTATGAGGCGGAAACGGGGCTCCTCTGGATGTGGGCGGGCTCTCGTGCTTCCTCTCGAGTGCAGACGGGTATGTCGGGAAACTTCTTGAGTTGCAGCAAGGATGTGAAGGACCCTTTGGAAGTTCCAGAAGTTAGGTGTGATTAGCCTCGAGACGCCTCAGCGGAAATGGGCCTCATCTCGCCTGGACGGGAGAACGTCCGGGATTTTCTCGAGTTGTGGCCGCTGGTCTAGACTTACGACGGGGACCTCAGGGACCGCTCTGGTGGCCTCAGGAAAGGCCAGTCCCCATGCGAGTTACTCGGGGGCCTCTCGAGATTCCTGTCCCGTCGATGCTGGGGCCTAAGTCCTTGTGTGGAGTCGGTTGCGGAACCTGAGGATTCCTCTCCAGGGCTGGCATGGATCTTGGGGTACTTCTGGAGTCTCCCCAGGGGAGTCAGTCCACGTCTCGAGTGGGGGCATGCACGTGCGCTTTCCTCCCAGCTCTAGCAGCAGTGTCACGCTTCCCGTCGAGTGGATCAAGGGATCTGGGTCTTTTCCTCGAGGCTTTGCCACAGGGCTGTCCCACGTGCCACCGTGGGTGTGAGTGCGATCCTCGGCTTGAA
>NW_017209304.1:0-3408 GCF_001704415.2 Capra hircus | reverse complement strand
CTCCCTGTCATCACCAACTCCCAGAGTTCACTCAAACTAATGTCCATCAAGTTGGTGATGCCATCCAGCCATCTCATCCTCTGTCATCCCCAGTCTCCTCCTGCCCCAATCCCTCCCAGCGTCAGAGTCTTTTCATGAGTCAGCTCTTCGCATTGAGGTGGCCAAGGATTGGAGTTTCACCTTTAGCATCAGACCTTCCAATGAACACCCAGGACTGATCTCCTTTAGTATGGACTGGTTGGATCTCCTTGCAGTCCAAGGGACTCTCAAGAGTCTTCTCCAACACCACAGTTCAAAAGCATCAATTCTTTCGGCGCTCAGCTTTCTTCACAGTCCAACTCTCACATCCATACATGACCACTGGAAAAACCATAGCCTTGACTAGATGGACCTTTGTTGGCAAAGTAATATCTCTGTTTTTTAATATGCTATCTAGGTTGGTTATAACTTTCCTTCCAAAGAGTAAGCGTCTTTTAATTTCATGGCTGCAGTCACCATCTGCAGTGATTTTGGAGCCCAGAAAAATAAAGTCTGACACTATTTCCACTGTTTCCCCATCTATTTCCCATGAAGGATGGGACCAGATGCCATGATCTTAGTTTTCTGAATGTTGAGCTTTAGGCCAACTTTTTCAACTTTCACTTTCATCAGGCTTTTAGTTCCTCTTCACTTTCTGCCAAGGGTGGTGTCATCTGCATATCTGAGGTTAATCTCCTTCTTGATTCCAGCTTGTGTCAAGGCTGATAGGATGTACTGAAAGAGGAACTCCCAGGTCAGTAGGTGCCCAATATGCTACTGGAGATCAGTGGAGAAATAACTCCAGAAAGAATGAAGGGATGGAGCCAAAGCAAAAACAATACCCAGCTGTGGATGTGACTGGTGATAGAAGCAAGGTCGATGCTGTAAAGAGCAATATTGCATAGGAACCTGGAATGTCAGGTCCATGAATCAAGGCAAATTGGAAGTGGTCAAACAAGAGATGGCAAGAGTGAACATCGACATTCTAGGAATCAGTGAACTAAAATGGACTGGAATGGGTGAATTTAACTCAGATGACCATTATATCTACTACTGTGGGCAGGAATCCCTCAGAAGAAATGGAGTAGCCATCATGGTCAACAAAAGAGTCTGAAATGCAGTACTTGGATGCAATCTCAAAACGACAGAATGATCTCTGTTTTCCAAGGCAAACCATTCAATATCACAGTAATCCAAGTCTATGCCCCAACCAGTAATGCTGAAGAAGCTGAAGTTGAACGGTTCTATGAAGACCTACAAGACCTTTTAGAACTAACACCCAAAAAAGATGTCCTTTTCATTATAGGGGACTGGAATGCAAAAGTAGGAAGTCAAGAAACACCTGGAGTAACAGGCAAATTTGGCCTTGGAATGCGGAATGAAGCAGGCAAAGACTAATAGAGTTTTGCCAAGAAAATGCACTGGTCATAGCAAACACCCTCTTCCAACAACACAAGAGAAGACTCTACACATGGACATCACCAGATGGTCAACACCAAATCAGATTGATTATATTCTTTGCAGCCAAAGATGGAGAAGCTCTATACAGTCAACAAAAACAAGACCAGGAGCTGACTGTGGCTCAGATCATGAACTCCTTATGCCAAATTCAGACTTAAATTGAAGAAAGTAGGGAAAAACTAGACCATTCAGGTATGGCGGATTATACAGTGGAGAAATAGATTTAAGGACTAGATCTGATAGATAGAGTGCCTGATGAACTATGGAATGAGGTTTGTGACATTGTACAGGAGACAGGGATCAAGACCATCCCATGGAAAAGAAATGCAAAAAAAGCAAAATGGCTGTCTGGGAGGCCTTAATAGCTGTGAAAAGAGAGAAGAAAAGCAAAGGAGAAAAGGAAAGATATAAGCATCTGAATGCAGAGTTCCAAAGAATAGCAAGAAGAGATAAGAAAGCCTTCTCAGATCAATGCAAAGAAATAGAGGAAAACAACAGAATGGGAAAGACTAGAGATCTCTTCAAGAAAATTAGAGATACCAAGGAACATTTCATGCAAAGAATAAAGGAAGAAAGATTCACCATTTCTGTCCTTTATCAGCCCATCTTTGCATGAAATGTTCCCTTGGTATCTCTAATTTTCTTGAAGAGATCTCTAGTCTTTCCCATTCTGTTGTTTTCCTCTATTTCTTTGCATTGATGCTGAAGAAGGCTTTCTTATCTCTCTTGCTATTCTTTGGAACTCTGCATTCAGATGCTTATATCTTTCCTTTTCTCCTTTGCTTTTTTTTCTCTTCTTTTC
Source organism: Capra hircus (assembly GCF_001704415.2). NCBI lineage: Eukaryota > Metazoa > Chordata > Mammalia > Artiodactyla > Bovidae > Capra > Capra hircus. Next base: position 1,127 of record NW_017209304.1, on the reverse strand, counting down.
ACAGCTATTTGTAAGGCCTCCCCAGACAGCCATTTTGCTTTTTGCATTTCTTTTCCATGGGGATGGTCTTGATCCCTGTCTCCTGTACAATGTCACGAACCTCATTCCATAGTTCATCAGGCACTCTATCTATCAGATCTAGGCCCTTAAATCTATTTCTCACTTCCACTGTATAATCATAAGGGATTTGATTTAGGTCATACCTGAATGGTCTAGTGGTTTTCCCTACTTTCTTCAATTTAAGTCTGAATTTGGCAATAAGGAGTTCATGATCTGAGCCACAGTCAGCTCCTGGTCTTGTTTTTGTTGACTGTATAGAGCTTCTCCATCTTTGGCTGCAAAGAATATAATCAATCTGATTTGGTGTTGACCATCTGGTGATGTCCATGTGTAGAGTCTTCTCTTGTGTTGTTGGAAGAGGTGTTTGCTATGACCAGTGCATTTTCTTGGCAAAACTCTATTAGTCTTTGCCCTGCTTCATTCCGCATTCCAAGGCCAAATTTGCCTGTTACTCCAGGTGTTTCTTGACTTCCTACTTTTGCATTCCAGTCCCCTATAATGAAAAGGACATCTTTTTTGGTGTTAGTTCTAAAAGGTCTTGTAGGTCTTCATAAAACCGTTCAACTTCAGCTTCTTCAGCTTACTGGTTGGGGCATAGACTTGGATTACTGTGATATTGAATGGTTTGCCTTGGAAACGAACAGAGATCATTCTGTTGTTTTTTGAGATTGCATCCAAGTACTGCATTTCAGACTCTTTTGTTGACCATGATGGCTACTCCATTTCTTCTGAGGGATTCCTGCCCACAGTAGTAGATATAATGGTCATCTGAGTTAAATTCACCCATTCCAGTCCATTTTAGTTCGCTGATTCCTAGAATGTCGATGTTCACTCTTGCCATCTCTTGTTTGACCACTTCCAATTTGCCTTGATTCATGGACCTGACATTCCAGGTTCCTATGCAATATTGCTCTTTACAGCATCGGACCTTGCTTCTATCACCAGTCACATCCACAGCTGGGTATTGTTTTGCTTTGGCTCCATCCCTTCATTCTTTCTGGAGTTATTTCTCCACTGATCTCCAGTAGCATATTGGGGGCACCTAATGACCTGGGGAGTTCCTCTTT
>NW_017209303.1:0-3408 GCF_001704415.2 Capra hircus | reverse complement strand
CACCAACTTGCCAGAGTTTACTGACACTCATGTTCCATTGTCGACCGTTTGATTGCCACAAACCATCTCATCCTCGTCATCCCTTTTCTCCTCCCATACCTCAATCTTTCCCAGCATCCAGCGGTCTTTCTTCCAAGATCTTGCTCCACACTCTCTCTCCACTCCCGTTGTCTCCTCAAAAGATCTTGGGCTATCCTCGAGTCTCAGCGTGTCGTTTCTTACTATATAATCTCTTATATATGGACAGGGGATCCTGGCATGCTACAGTCCATGGGGTCGCAAAAGAGTCAGACACGACTAAGTGACTGAACTGAACTGAAGTGATGGGGCTGGTTGTGCACTGTAAGAAAAATACCCTTTTTAGAAAGGATCAAGCAGGCACATCAACACACATTTAATTTCTGATCCTTTCTTCCTTGGGTTATACTAAATATGGTAGCAAAGTCTAACAAATTTAATAATTGGTAACCATATTATTTTTCAAATGTCATGAGCCAGAGAGACACAGTAAACAAATTTGGCTAATAAATCACAGTCACAGAAACACCATCTAACAGACCCAAGAAGTCCCCAAATTTCATCGTTTAAAGGGATCAGATCATTAACACTAAAATATATCTATCCTCAGATTAAATAATAACATCTGTGAAGCAGCACCCAGCAACATTATGAGGTTAAGAATATCTAATTCAGACACTAGAAGGAATTACAGCTGTTAGACCTGAATCGTGAAGGACCAGTGACATCTAATGTCTCAAAAACCATAAGTAGGATGTTAACTTTTTAAAAAGTGACAAACTATGAGAGAAAAATTCCAGAGTGAAAGTGTATATGCCCAGTCAATTGAAATTGAGAAAGCAAACATTTATCTGGTAAGAGTGTATAGCTGCTGACTCACCTAATATTTTAATCCAAAATACTTATCTAAAAAGGATGACTCATTCTTATACCTCTCCAGAACCCTCAGTCCAGCAATAGTTCTTTAAGAAATTTTAAGAGCTATTTATTCAATCAGAGACAAGGGTTGATCCTAAGACCCATCCAATTCCCACCTCTTAAAGAAAAACAAAAAATGTTTCTTACAAAATGCCTATTCAATACCTAGTACCAATTAAAGTACAAACAGGGAACACAGCTTACTCAAAACATAGCAATTAAGTAATCAAATTAGGACTATAGAGTAAGGGCAGCTGGGGTCTCAGTGTAGGGCACTTTCTACTTTATTGCTGTCTCTATTGATGATAATAGTTAGCTAGACGGAGAATCAGGAATCCAGTGGTTTTTTTCCAGATATCACTAACTTTCAGTTTGTCCTTATACAGATCACATTTGCCTTTACTAAATTATAATGTTTTTAAAAGCATGACTTTGACAGTTTGAAACGGATATGTACTGACATAGTTCAGTCATGTGCATACTTTACCTGAACTACACAATGATGATATGTTGACATTGTAGGCTACCTTACCTCATAAATATTAGAAGTGTTCAGGTTCAAAACTATTATGATACCCTTTATATGGTCAATATAAAGTTTAGGAATTTCTCTGGTGGTGGGAGTAAAAAAATACTATACAGATAAGGTACTAAGGTGCTTGAAATGACTGACTCAATGCAGAATTTATGAGGAAAGGCTAAGGCAGCAATTACAGATAAATGGAGTATTAAGGATCAAAGGAAATAAAGCTTGGATTTATTTCTTCATTGAAAGAGAAAAGCAATTGAATGTATAGAGAAGGAAGCTCAGACTCAGTGATCCCTGACTACCTGGTTTATAGCTGCATCTGGTTTATAAACTACTAGTTGATACAGCACAGCAAAACAAGGACATAAAATGAAAGTAGTTTGAGAAATGAGGAAATCTAAAAGAAAAAGTTTGGAAAATTAAACTGACTAAAAATAAAGAATTACATAAAATGTGGTAATTAGTCACCAACTTATAAGAAAATTAAAGAAAGTAAAAGTAATTCAGATTTCATGAAACATTGCCACTAGTTCTATAAATGGAATGGAACAAAACAAAGAGATTGAGCCTGGCCACACTGTAGCAATTAAAGAGGATTCTTACTGAAAGCAGAGAGTGAGAAGAAAACAGAACATAAATATCAAGTTAGTCAAAGTTTGCCTAGAAAGGGGTAAAGATGGAAAAGGAAAAAAGTAATTCATTCAGTCAGTAGTCCTATAAAGGATATAAAAATGGATTTTTGCAAATAGACTACAAATTCTAAAGAAAAAGCAGGCCAATGAATATTTAAATAGGAAAAGAAAAAACTAAACAACAAATCTCCATTTCATAAATTGCCTATATCAAATTATAGATTGGTATTCTTAATATTAAGATCAACATTATGAATAATACAACTTTCACTATATTCAGATACATACATTATGCATATGCTGAAAATTTTTGAATAAAAATAACCTAAAACATCTTTTTTCAAATAAAAAAATGAAGCCAAGGGAGGAAAAAGAAAATTTACCTAATGAACCTAAAGCCAACAAATAATAGATAAATAATTTTAAGAAACCAGTGAAGCCAAAAATAGACTAGACCAACACAAAATGAGGAAAACAATTGGAGCAAGTTTAAAATTCTAGACAGCATTCAATCTACATAAGGGATATTAGAGCATAGAAACTGATAGTCATATATATACAGAATATAATGGCAGAGTCAGTTTCCTTCAGTTCAGCTTGCTCGCAGTCGTGTCTGACTCTGGTGATCCCCATGAACTGCACACACAGGCCTCCTTGCTCCGATCACAAACTCTCCATGGGTTTACCCCAATTCATAGTCATTTTTGAGTTTGGTTGATGCCATCCAACCATCTCATCCCCTGTCTCCCTTTCTCCTCCTTGTCTCTCAATTTTTTTCCCATACCATGCATTGGCGTTTGTTTTCCTTTTCAATATGAATGATCAGGCTTCTTCACATCAGGTGCCAAAGTTATTGTAAGGTTCTAGTTTTCAAGCATTCAGTCCTTCATACTGAACGACCCAGGACTTTATATTCCTTTCTTAGGATCGATATGGTTTAGGCATTCCTTGGTAAGTTCCAAGGGGGACTCTCAAGAGTTCTTTCTTCAACACTCATCAGTGTCACAAGCAATACAATTTCTCAGTGCTCAGCCCTTTCTTTATTAGTCCAACTCTCGACATTCATACTATGGACTTTATTGGCGCAAAAGAACCATTAGCCTTGACTAGGATGAAGAATCTTTGTTGGCAAAGGAATGCTCTCTACGTTTTGATTGCTGTCCTGAGGTTGGTCAATAGACTATTTCTTCCAAGGAGCAAGTGCCTTTATTTCATGGCTGCAGTCCACCGTTGATTTTAGGCAGACCTCCACAGAATAATAAAGATACTTTTCACTGTTTCCATTTGTTTCGCCATTATCTCTTCTCTTTT
>NW_017209302.1:0-3409 GCF_001704415.2 Capra hircus | reverse complement strand
GGAAACCTGTTTTCCCTGCACTGCTCGACTTTCAAGCGAGGATCGACTTACACCACTGTGGCACGTGGGACAGCCTGTGTGGGAAACGCTCGTGGAAAGCCTCGTGGAAAGCCTCGTGGGAAAGCGTGGGAAAGCTCGTGGGAAAACCCAAGCGAAAGCCACAGATAACTTGTTCCATGCGAAGGGAAGCGCTGACACTTCTGCTATAGCTCGGGAGGAAAGCGCACGTGCATGCCCCCACTCGCGACGAGGACTGACTCCCCTGGGGAGACTCCAGAAGTACCCCAGGATCCATGTCGGCACGGAGAGGAATCCTCAGGTTCCAGCACCGACTCCGCACAAGGTCTTATGCCCCGGCATCGACGGTGCGGAATCCCGGGAGGCCCCCGAGCAACTAGCATGGGGACTGGCCTTTCCTGAGGCCACCAGAGCGGGTCCCGGATGTCCCCGTCGTAAGTCGAGAGCACCTGCCGCAACTCGAGAAAATCCAGGAGGTTCTCCCCTCTAGGCGAGATGAGGCCCATTTCCGCTCAGGCGTCTCTAGGCCTAATCACACCTAAAATCTGGGAACTTCCAAAGGGTCCTTCACACCCTTGCTGCAAACTCATGAAGTTCCCGACATACCCGTCTCACTCGAGAGGAAGCACGAGAGTCCCGCCCACATCCAGAGGAGCCCCGTTTCCGACTCCTAGCTCGAGAGGGAGGGATCCTTTCCCTGCGTGGTGGGGAAAGAATTCCTGGCGTTCCCGTCGCATCTCCAGAGGAGGCGCTCTCCACAGAAAGGCGAGAGGAACTCCAGGGTCGTGCCACCATTCCCAGAGTCCCCCAGATGTCTCAGTCCATTCCAGGGAAACCTGTTTTCCCTGCACTGCCTCTACTTTCAAGCCGAGGATCGACTCACACCACGTGGACACGTGGGACAGCCCTGTGGGAAAGCCTCGTGGAAAAGCCTAGCGGAAAGCCTCGAGGGAAAGCCACAGATCCCTTGATCCAAGCGAAGGAAGTGCGACACTGCTGCTACAGCTCGGGAGGAAAGCGCACGTGCATGCCCCCACTCGAGACGAGGACTGACTCCCCTGGAGAGACTCCAGAAGTACCCCAAGATCCATGTCAGCACTGGAGAGGAATCCTCAGGTTCCGGCACCGACTCTACACAAGATCTTAGGCCCGGCATCGATGGAGAGGAATCCTGAGTGTCCCCCGAGCAACTCGCATGGGGACTGGCCTTTCATGAGGCCACCAGAGCGGTCCCTGAAGTCGCCGTCATAAGTCGACAGCACCTACCGCAATCTCGAGAAAATCCAGGAGGTTCTCCCCTCCAGGCGAGATGAGACCCATTTGTGCTGAGGCGTCTCGAGGCTAATCAGACCTAACCTCTGGAACTTCCAAAGGTCCTTCCAACCTTCTGCAACTCAAGAAGTTGCCCGACATACCCGTCTCCACGCGAGAGGAAGCACGAGAGTCCCGCCCACATCCAGAGGAGCCCCGTTTTCCGCCTCCTAGCTCGAGAGAGGGATCATTTCCCTGCGTGTTCCGGCAAAGAATTCCCGGCGTTCTAGTCGCATCTCAAGAGGAGCGCTCCCACAGGAAAGGCGAGAGGAAAACCAGGGTCGTGCCACATTCCCAGAGTCCCCAGATGACTCAGTCCATTCCAGGAAACCTGTTTTCCCTGCACTGCCTGGACTTTCAAGCCGAGGATCGACTCACACCACGGTGTCACGTGGGACAGCCCTGAGGGAAAGCCTCGTGGTAAAAGCCTCTTGGGAAAGTCGAGGGAAAGCCACAGATCCGTTGATCCACGCGAAGGGAAGCGTGACACTGCTGCTACAGCTCGGGAGGAAAGCGCACGTGCATGCCCCCACTCGAGTAGAGGACTGACTGCCCTGGGAGACTGACTCCCATCTATGATCATGTCAGCACTGGAGAGGAATCCTCAGGTTTACAGCACCGACTCCACACAAGACCTTAGTCTCCGACATCAAGGGGAGAGGAATCCGAGAGGCCCCTGAGCTACTCACATGGGACTGGCCTTTCCTGAGGCCAGCAGAACGGGTCCCTGAGGTCCCCGTCGTAAGTCGAGAGCACCTGCCGCAACTCGAGAAAATCCAGGGGGTTCTCCCCTCCAGGCGAGATGAGGCCCATTTCCACTGAGGCGTCTCGAGGCTAATTACACCTAACCTCTGGAACTTCCAAAGGGTCCTTCACACCCTTGCCGCAACTCAGGAAGTTCCCCGACATACCCGTCTCCACTCGAGAGTAAGCACGAGATTCCCGCCCACATCCAGCAGAGACCCGTTTCCGCCTCCTAGCTCGAGAGGAGGGATCCTTTCCCTGCGTGGTCGGGAAAGAATTCGCGCGTTCCCGTCACATCTCACGAGGCAGGCGCTCTCTACAGGAATGACGAGAGGAACTCCAGGGTCGTGCCACCTTTCCCAGAGTCCCCCAGATGTCTCAGTCCATTCCAGGGAAACCTGTTTTCCCTGCACTGTCTCGACTTTCTAGCCGAGAATGGACTCACACCACGGTGGCACGGGGACATCCCTGTGGGAAAACCTCGTGGGAAAGCCTCGTGGAAAGCCTCGAGGGAAAGCCACAGATCCCTTGATCCAGGCGAAGGGATGCGTGACACTGCTGCTACAGCTCGGGAGGAAAGCGCACTGCATGCCCCCACTCGAGACGAGGACTGACTCCCCTGGGGAGACTCCAGAAGTACCCCAAGAAGCATGTCAGCACTGAAGAGGAATCCTCAGATTCCGGCACCGATGCCACACAAGGTCTTAGGCCCCGCATCGACGGGGAAGGAAACCCGAGAGGCACCCGTGCAACTCGCATGGGGACTGGCCTTTTCTGAGGCACCAGAGCGGGTCCCTGAGGCCCCGTCGTAAGTCGAGAGCACCTGTCGCAACTCGAGAAAATCCAGGAGTTCTCCCCTCCAGGCGAGATGAGGCCCATTTCCACTGAGACGTCTCGAGGCTAATCAAACCTAACCTATGGAACTTCCAAAGGGTCCTTCACACCCTTGCTGCAACTCAAGAAGTTCCCCGACATACCCGTCTCCACTCGAGAGGAAGCAGGAAAGTCCCGCCCACATCCTAGAGGAGCACGTTTCCCCTCATTGCTCGAGAGGTTTGATCCTTTCCCTGCGTTCGGGAAAGAATTCTCGGCATTCCCGTCCCACATCAAGGGAGACGCTCTCCAGAGGAAAAAAACGAGAGGAACTCCAGAGTCGTGCCCCCATTCCAGAGTCCCCCAGATGTCTCAGTCCATTCCAGGGAAACCTGTATTCCCTGCACTGCCTCGACTTCAAGCCGAGGATCGACTCACACCACAGTGGCACGTGGGACAGCCCTGTGGGAAAGCCTCGTGGGAAAGCCTCTTGCGAAAGCCTCGAGGGAAAGCCACAGATTCA
>NW_017209301.1:0-17948 GCF_001704415.2 Capra hircus | reverse complement strand
CCAAACCTCAGGATTCCTCTCCAGTGCTGACATGGATCTTGGGGTACTTCTGGAGTCTCCCCAGGGGAGTCAGTCCTCGTCTCGAGTGGGGCATGCACGTGCGCTTTCCTCCCGAGCTGTAGCAGCAGTGTCACGCTTCCCTTCGCGTGGATCAAGGGATCTGTGGCTTTCCCTCGAGGCTTTCCCACGAGGCTTTCCCACGAGGCTTTCCCACAGGGCTGTCCCACGTGCCACCGTGGTGTGAGTCGATCCTCGGCTTGAAAGTCGAGGCAGTGCAGGGAAAACAGGTTTCCCTGGAATGGACTGAGACATCTGGGGGACTCTGGGAATGGTGGCACGACCCTGGAGTTCCTCTCGCCTTTCCTGTGGAGAGCGCCTCCTCTTGGAGATGCGACGGGAACGCCGGGAATTCTTTCCCGACCACGCAGGAAAGGATCCCTCCTCTCGAGCTATGAGGGAGAAACGGGCTCCTCTGGATGTGGGCGGGACTCTCGTGCTTCCTCTCGAGTGGAGACGGGTATGTCGGGGAACTTCTTGAGTTGCAGCAAGGGTGTGAAGGACCCTTTGGAAGTTCCAGAGGTTAGGTGTGATTAGCCTCGAGACGCCTCAGCGGAAATGGGCCTCATCTCGCCTGGAGGGGAGAACCTCCTGGATTTTCTCGAGTTGCGGCAGGTGCTCTCGACTTACGACGGGGACCTCAGGGACCCGCTCTGGTGGCCTCAGGAAAGGCCAGTCCCCATGCGAGTTGCTCGGGGCCTCTCGGGATTCCTCTCCCGTCGATGCCGGGGCCTAAGACCTTGTGTGGAGTCGGTGCCGGAACCTGAGGATTCCTCTCCAGTGCTGACATGGATCTTGGGGTACTTCTGGAGTCTCCCCAGGGGAGTCAGTCCTCGTCTCGAGTGGGGCATGCACGTGCGCTTTCCTCCCGAGCTGTAGCAGCAGTGTCACGCTTCCCTTCGCGTGGATCAAGGGATCTGTGGCTTTCCCTCGAGGCTTTCCCGAGCCCCACGAGGCTTTCCCACGAGGCTTTCCCACAGGGCTGTCCCACGTGCCACCGTGGTGTGAGTCGATCCTCGGCTTGAAAGTCGAGGCAGTGCAGGGAAAACAGGTTTCCCTGGAATGGACTGAGACATCTGGGGGACTCTGGAATGGTGGCACGAACCCTGGAGTTCCTCTCGCCTTTCCTGTGGAGAGCGCCTCCTCTTGAGATGCGACGGGAACGCCGGGAATTCTTTCCCGACCACGCAGGAAAGGATCCCTCCTCTCGAAGCTAGGAGGCGGAAACGGGGCTCCTCTGGATGTGGGCGGGACTCTCGTGCTTCCTCTCGAGTGGAGACGGGTATGTCGGGGAACTTCTTGAGTTGCAGCAAGGGTGTGAAGGACCCTTTGGAAGTTCCAGAGGTTAGGTGTGATTAGCCTCGAGACGCCTCAGCGGAAATGGGCCTCATCTCGCCTGGAGGGAGAACCTCCTGGATTTTCTCCGAGTTGGGCAGGTGCTCTCGACTTACGACCGGGACCTCAGGGACCCTGCTCTGGTGGCCTCAGGAAAGGCCAGTCCCCATGCGAGTTGCTCGGGGGCCTCTCGGGATTCCTCTCCCGTCGATGCCGGAGGCCTAAGACCTTGTGTGGAGATGGTGCCGGAACCTGAGGATTCCTCTCCAGTGCTGACATGGATCTTGGGGTACTTCTGGAGTCTCCCCAGGGGAGTCAGTCCTCGTCTCGAGTGGGGGCATGCACGTGCGCTTTCCTCCCGAGACTGTAGCAGCAGTGTCACGCTTCCCTTCGCGTGGATCAAGGGATCTGTGGCTTTCCCTCGAGGCTTTCCCAGAGGATTTCCCACGAGGCTTTCCCGACAGGGCTATCCCACGTGCCACCGTGGTGTGAGTCGATCCTCGGCCTTGAAAGTCGAGGCAGTGCAGGAAAACAGTTTCCTCTGGAATGGACTGAGACATCTGGGCGGACTCTGTGAATGGTGGCACGACCCTGGAGTTCCTCTCGCCTTTCCTGTGGAGAGCGCTTCCTCTTGAGATGCGAGCGGAATGGCGGGAATTCATTTCCTGACCAACGCAGGGAAAGGATCCCTCCATGCTCGAGCTTCATGACCAAAACGGGGTCTCCTCTGGATGTGGGCGGGACTCCTCGTGCTTCCTCTCGAGTGGAGACGGGTATGTCGGGGAACTTCTTGAGTTGCAGCAAGGGTGAAGGACCCTTTTGGAAGTTTCCAGAGTTAGGTGTGATTAGCCTCCAGACGCCTCAGAGGAAATGGGCCTCATCTCGCCTGGAGGGGAGAACCTCCTGGATTTTCTCCGAGTTGAGGCAGGTGCTCACAACTTACGACCGGGACCTCAGGGACCCTGCTCTGGTGACCTCAGGAAAGGACCAGTCCCCATGCGAATTGCTCGGGGCCTCTCAGGATTCCTCTCCCGTCGATGCCAGGGCCTAAGACCTTGTGTGGAGATGGTGCCGGAACCTGCAGGATTCCTCTCCAGTGCTGACATAGGATCTTGAGGGTACTTCTGGAGTCTCCCCAGGGAAGTCAGTCCTCGTCTCCAGTGGGGCATGCACGTGCGCTTTCCTCCCGAGCTGTAGCAGCAGTGTCACGCTTCCCTTCGCGTGGATCAAGGGATCTGTGGCTTTCCCTCGAGGATTTCCCACGAGGTTTCCCACGAGGCTTTCCCACAGGGCTGTCCCACGTGCCACCGTGGTGTGAGTCGATCCTCGGCTTGAAAGTCGAGGCAGTGCAGGGAAAACAGGTTTCCCTGGAATGGACTGAGATATCTGGGGGACTCTGGGAATGGTGGCACGACCCTGGAGTTCCTCTCGCCTTTCCTGTGGAGAGCGCCTCCTCTTGGAGATGCGACGGGAACGCCAGGAATTCTTTCCCGACACACCAGTGAAAGGATACCTCGTCTCGAGCTATGAGGGAGAAAAGGGGCTCCTCTGGATGTGGGCAGGACTCTCGTGCTTCCTCTCGAGTGGAGACGGGTATGTCGGGGAACTTCTTGAGTTGCAGCAAGGGTGTGAAGGACCCTTTGGAAGTTCCAGAGGTTAGGTGTGATTAGCTTCGAGACGCCTCAGCGGAAATGGGCCTCATCTCACCTGGAGGGGAGAATATCCTGGATTTTATCGAGTTTCGGCAGGTGCTCTCGACTTACGACGGGGACCTCAGTGATCCGCTCTGGTGGCCTCAGGAAAGGCCAGTCCCCATGCAAGTTGCTCGGGGGCCTCTCGGGATTCCTCTCCCGTCGAAGCCGGGGCCTAAGATCGTTGTGTGGAGTCGGTGCCGGAACCTGAGGATTCCTCTCCAGTGCTGACATGGATCTTGGGGTACTTCTGGAGTCTCCCCAGGGGAGTCAGTCCTCGTCTCGAGTGGGGCATGCACGTGCGCTTTCCTCCCGAGCTCTAGCAGCAGTGATACGCTTCCCTTCGCGTGGATCAAGGGATCAGTGCCTTTCCCTAGAGGCTTTCCCACGAGCCTTTCCCACGAGGCTTTCCCACGGGCCTTTCCCACAGTGCTGTCCCACGTGCCACCGTGGTGTGAGTCGATCCTCGGCTTGAAAGTCGAGGCATTGCAGGGAAAACAGGTTTCCCTGGAATGGACAGAGACATCTGGCTGACTCTGGGAATGGTGGCACGAACCTGGATTCCTCTCGCCTTTCCTGTGGAGAGCGCCTCCTCTTGGAGATGCGACGGGAACGCCGGGAATTCTTTCCCGACCACGCAGGAAAGGATCCCTCCTCTCGATCTAGGAGGCGGAAACGGGGCTCCTCTAGATGTGAGCGGGACTCTCGTGCTTCCTCTCCACTGGAGACGGGTATGTCGGGAGCTTCTTGAGTTGCAGCAAGGATGTGAAGGACCCTTTGGAAGTTCCACGAGGTTAGGTGTGATTAGCCTGGATATGGCTCAGCGGAAATGGGCCTCATCTCGCCTGGAGGGAAGAACCACCTGGATTTTCTCCAGTTGAGGCAGGTGCTCACAACTTACGACCGGGACCATCAGGGACCTGCTCTGGTGGCCTCAGGAAAGACCAGTCCCCATGCGAATTGCTCGGGGGCCTCTCGGGATTCCTCTCCCGTCGATGCCGGGGCCTAAGACCTTGTGTGGAGATGGTGCCAGAACCTGAGGATTCCTCTCCAGTGCTGACATGGATCTTGGGATACTTCTGGAGTCTCCCCAGGGGAGTCAGTCCTTGTCTCGAGTGGGGGCATGCACGTGCGCTTTCCTCCCGAGATGTAGCAGCAGTGTCATGCTTCCCTTCGCGTGGATCAATGGATCTGTGGCTTTCCCTCGAGGCTTTCCCAAGAGGATTTCCCACGAGGCTTTCCCACAGGGCTATCCCACGTGCCACCGTGGTTTGAGTCGATCCTCGCCGTGAAATTCGAGGCAGTGCAGGGAAAACAGTTTCCTCTGGAATGGACTGAGACATCTGGGTGACTCTGTGAATGGTGGCTCGACCCTGGAGTTCCTCTCGCCTTTCCTGTGGAGAGCGCTTCCCCTTGAAATGCGAGCGGAATGGCGTGTATTATTTCCTGACCAAGCAGGGAAAGGATCCCTCATCTCGAGCTTCGATACCAAAACGGCGTCTCCTCTGGATGTGGGCGGGACCCTCGTGCTTCCTCTCGAGTGGAGACGGGTATGTCGGGGAACTTCTTGAGTTGCAGCAAGGACCCTTTTGAATTTCCAGAATTTAGGTGTGATGAGCCTCCAGACGCCTCAGAGGAAATGGGCCTTATCTCGCCTGGAGGGGAGAACCTCCTGGATTTTCTAGAGTTGGGCAGGGTCTCTCGAGTTACGACAGGGACCTCAGGGACCCGCTCTGGTGGCCTCAGGAAAGGCCAGTGCCCATGGGAGTTGCAAGGGCGCCTTTCGGGATTCCTCTCCGGTCGATGTCGGGGCCTAAGACCTTTTGTGGAGTCGGGGCTGGAACCTGAGGATTCCTCTTCAGTGCTGACATGGATCTTGGCTTACTTCTGGAGTTTCCCCTGGGGAGTCTGTGCTCATCTCATGTGGGGGCATGCACGTGAGCTCTCCTCAGGAACTGTAGCAGCAGTGTCACACTTCCCGTCGCGTGGATCAAGGGATCTGTGGCTTTCCCTCGAGGCTTTCCGCACGAGGCTTTCCCACAGGGCTGACCCACGTTCCATGGTGTAGTGAGTGGATCCTCGGCGTGAAAGTAGAGGCAGTGCAGGGAAAGCAAGTTCCTCTGGAATGGACTGACATCTGGGGGTCCCTTGGAATTGTGGCACGACACTGGGGTTTCTCTCGCTTTTCCTGTTGAGAGCGCCTCCTCTTGAGTTGCGACGGGAAAGCCGGGAATTCTTTCCAGACGAAGCTGGAAAAGAATCCGTCATCTAGAGCTACGAGGTGGAAGCCAGGCTCCTCTGGATGTGGGCGGGACTCTCGTGCTTCCTCTCGAGTGGAGACGGGTATGTCGGGGAACTTCTTGAGTTGCAGCAAGTGTGGGAAGGACCCTTTGGAAGTTCCAGAGGTTAGGTGTGTTTAGCCTCAAGACGCCTCAGCGGAAATGGGCCTCATCTCGCCTGAAGGGGAGAACCTCCTGGATTTTCTCGAGTTGTGGCAGGTGCTATCGAGTTACGACAGGGACCTCAGGGACCCGCTCTGGTTGCCTCAAGAAAGGCCAGTCGCCATGCGAGTTGCTAGGGGTCCTCTCAGGATTCCTCTCCCGTCGATGCCAGGGCCTAAGACCTTTTGTGGAGTTGTGTTCAGAACCTGAGGATTCCTCTCCAGGGCTGACATGCATCTAGGGGTACTTCTGGAGTCTGCCCTGGGGAGTCAGTCCTCGGCTCGAGTGGGGTCATGCACGTGCGCTTTCCTTCCGAGAGGTAGCAGCAGTGTAACGCTTCCATTCGCATGGATCAAAGGATCTGTGGCTTTCCCTCGAGGCTTTCCCACGAGGCTTTCCAACAGGGGTGTCCCACGTGCCACCGTAGTGTGAGTCAATCCTCCGCGTGAATGTCGAGGCAGTGCAGGGAAAACAGGTTTCCCTGTAATGGACTGAGACATCTGGGGGACTCTTGGAATGTTGGCACGACCCTGGAGTTCCTCTCGCCTTTCCTGTTGAGAGCGCCTCCTCTTGAGATGCGGCGGGAACGGCGGGAATCCTTTCCCGATGAAGCAGGGAAAGGATCCCTCATTTCGACCTACGAGGCGGAAATGGGGCTCCTCTGGATGTGGGCGGGACCCCCGTGCTTCCTCTCGAGTGAAGACGGGTTTGTCGGGGAACTTCTTGAGTTGCAGCAAGGGTGTGAAGGACCCTTTGGAAGTTCCACAGGTTAGGTGTGATTAGCCTCGAGACACCTCAGCGGAAATGGGCCTCATCTCGCCTGGAGGGGAGAACCTCCTGGATTTTACCGAGTTGTGGTAGGTGCTCTCGAGTTACGACGGGGACCTCAGGGACTCGCTCTGGTGGCCTCAGGAAAGGCCAGTCCCCATGCGAGTTACCATGGGGCCTATAGGGATTCCTCTCCCATCGATGCCGGTGCCTAAGACCTTGTGTGGAGTCGGGGCCAGACCCTGAGGATGCCTCTCCAGTGCTGACATGAATCTTTCCATACTTCTGGAGTCTCACCAGGGGAGTCAGTCCTCATCTCGTGTGGGGGCATGCACCTGCGATTTCCTCACAAGCTGTAGCAGCAGTGTCACGCTTGCCGACATGTGGTTCAAGGGATCAGTCGCTTTGCATCGAGGCTTTCCCACGAGGCTTTCGAACAGGGCTGTCCCACATGTCACGGTGGTGTGAGTCTATCCTCGGCGTGAACGTCGAGGCAGTGAAGGGAAAGCAGGTTCTTCTGGAATGGACGGAGACATCTGGGGGACTCTTGGAATGCTGGCAAGGCCCTGGAGTTCCTCTCGCCTTTCCTGTGGAGAGTGCCTCCTCTTGAGATGCGACGGGAAGCCCGGGAATTCTTTCCCGACGACTGAAGGGAAAGGATCCCTCTTCTCGAGCTACGAGGCGGAAACGGGGCTCCGCTGGATGTGGGTGGGACCCTCGTCCTTCCTCTCGAGTGGAGATGGGTATGTCGGAGAACTTCTTGACTTGCAGCAAGGGTGTGAAGGACCCTTTCGAAGTTCCAGAGGTTAGTTGTGATTAGCCTCGAGACGCCTCAGCGGAAATGGGCCTCATCTCGCCTGGAGGGGAGAACCTCCTGGATTTTCTCGAGTTGCAGCTTCCTCTCGAAGTAGGCCCCATGTCCCCTTGGGGAGGGTGTCATGCCTCTTTTCTCCTCACTGCCAAAGGGTGGAGCCAAGCTCGCTCTGTCAGAGGTACAAAAACAGCAATTGAATGGATTTTCAAGCTCTTGCTAGGCTGCACCCTTTCAGGGCCCACTTTACTGAAACAGGTGCTCTGTGGCCCCTGGTTGGGTATGCAGGTTCACAAACAGGGTGAGATCCTGTCCAAGCCAAGAATTTTCCTGAAAGACCTAGGCTCACTAGAGCTCTCCTCCGGAGCAAAGGGGATAGAGGAGATGTATGGAGGAGTCTTTGCCTTTCCCTGTGAGTGTGGGGCTACTCCCTACGGCCCCAGGCTCAGGGATAACTGCCTCTAAGAAAGGAATGGCAAGAAGCGCTATTCTTGGAGGTTGGGACAGGGAGTTCGCAGCATGTGGGGAAAGAAAGACTTCTTCGGGGAAGAAGAGGCAACCACCGGGGGTGTGTTTGCAAGCCTCTATTTGGAAGGAACAGGTTTGCTTATACAACTCAAGACCTCCAGATCTGCTCAGAGGACTGAAGTTCCAGAGACAGGGCCATGTATCTTCCCTTCCCTTTGAGATCCTTGCAAAGACATTCCTAGCAGATCGTGGGAGTGCCCATGAAGAAGCAAGCAGCGGGAGTGTGCTTGACATCACTGGCTGCCTACCTGGGCTCAGCTCCTCAAGGGGCCTTTCTCTCCTGGTAGGCCCTATGTCCCCTTTGGGAGAGGGTGGTGCCCTCTTCCCTCCACACTGCCAAAGGGTGGAGGTGGAGCAAACTCGTTCTCTCTGAGGTAAAAAAAAAAAGACAAATTGGATGGATTTTTAAGCTCTTGCTATGCTGCACCCCTCCAGGACCCACTCGAGCAAAACAGGTGCCCTGTGGCCCCTAGGTCGGGTATGCAGGTTCACACACCGGGTGTGATCCCGTCAAAGCCAAGAATTTTCCTGACAGACCTAGGCTCACTAGAGCTCTCCTCCAGAGGAAAGGGGACAAAAAAGACGTGTGTGTGGAGGTGGCTCTGCCTTTCCAGGTCCCAATCTCAGGGATAACTGCCCCTAAGAAAGGAACTGCTGCTGCTGCTGCTGTTAAGTTGCTTCAGTCGTGTTCAACTCTGTGCGACGCCATAGACGGTAGCCCACTAGGCTCCCCCGTCCCTGGGATTCTCCAGGCAAGAACAGTAAGTGGGTTGCCATTGCCTTCTCCAATGCATGAAAGTGAAAATGAAAGTGCAGTCGCTCAGTCGTGTCCGACCCTCAGCGACCCCACGGACTGCAGCCTACCAGGCTTCTCCGTCCATAGGATTTTCTGAAAGGAACTGCAAGAAGCGCTTTTCCAGGAGGCTGGGAAAGGGAGTTCGCAGGATGTGGGGAAAGAGAGCCTCCTTCGGGGAAGAATAGGCGGCCACTTGTTTTGTGTTGCAAACCTCTATTTGGAAGGAACAGGTTAGCTTATACAAAGGGAGACCTCCAGATCTGCTCAGAGGACCGAAGTTGCAGAGGCAGGTCGGTGTATTTTCCCTTCACTTTGCGATCCTTGCAAAGACATTCCTTGCTGATAGATGATTCAGCAAGGGCCTTTGAGACTGTTGTTTTCTTTCCTAGGTTCAAAGATTCCTTCAGTTCCTAATATAGATATCCTAGAAATTATGTGACATCCGTGAAAATCTGATATGTCCTGGTCAAATGCTGTCAGTTATAATTCCAGTTATCATATTAAAGCATTTCAAGTCGCAGCAGTGACCAGATTACATTGTCAATTTCTATTTAATCAGGTTTTAACCATGTCCTCTATGGTTTCACACTGATGCCTTTGCAGAAATACTGCTACTTCAAGATATATGGAATATACTTTTTTTAAGCTTACTGATAATTTGTTTGTTTGTTTGTTTGTCTTCTGGTAAGCTGGTACCAGATGGAATTTAGTCTCCTCTCTAGGTTAAGAGCACAAAGTTTTCTTAGAATGCAATTTTTGATAACAGACTATGAGTTTCTTTACCTTTCATTGATTTATAATTGTTTTCATCATCTGTTTTTTTACTTCGGTAAAGTAAATAAGCCTTATTTAAGATTTTGGTACATGTAGGATGGACTAAGCTTTCCCCACTCTTGCAAGTTCCCTTAACCCTTCAGATTCTTCTTGTGGGACCAAGATCTCACTTTCCTCCAGAGGGACAATCCAAGCTTTTTATTAGTTGATCTGCCCCTGACATCAGAGTCAATTTGAGCATGAGTTGGCCTATAATTTAGGCATGAAACTATGACTACATAAAGAAAAGGTGACTTTATGATTCAGGGATGGCCATGATATGCCTTGCACTTCAGAGAAAATGGGTTAAAATGATTTTTTTTTTCTTCAAAACTGCACAGCCAGTTCTTTCAGCATATGCAATTGAAAACACCTAGTCATTAGGTCAGTTTTCATTCCAATCCCAAAGAAAGGCAATGACAAAGAATATTCAAGCTGCTGCACAATTGCACTCATCTCACACACTAGTAAAGTAATGCTCAAAATTCTCCAAGTTCACATGAACTGTGAACTTCCAAATGTTCAAGAGGGATTTAAAAAAATGCAGAGAAACCAGAGATCAAACTGCCAACATCCACTGGATCATTGAAAAAGCAAGAGAGTTCCAGAAAAAAAGACATCTATTTCTGCTTTATTGACTATGCCAAAGCCTTTGACTGTGTGGATCACAATAAACTGGGAAAAATTCTGAAAGAGATGGGAATACCAGACCACCTGACCTGTCTCTTGAGAAACCTGTATGCAGGTCAGGAAGAAACAGTTCGAACTGGACATGGAACAACAGACTGGTTCTAAATAGGAAAAGGAATATGTCAAGGCTGTATATTGTCACCCTGCTTATTTAACTTATACGCAGAGTACATCATGAGAAACACTGGGCTGGAGGAAGCACACGCTGGAATCCAGATTGCTGGGAGAAATATCAAGAATCTCAGATATGCAGACGACACCACCCTTATGGCAGAAAGTGTATAAGAACTAAAGAGTCTCCTGATGAAAGTGAAAGAGGAGAGTGAAAAAGTTAGCTTAAAGCTCAGCATTCAGAAAACTAAAATCATTGCATCCAGTCTCATCACTTCATGGCAAATAGATGGGAAAACATTGGAAACAGCAGCAGACTATTTTGGGGGGCTTGGAAATCACTGCAGGTGATGGCTGCCTCCATGAACTTAAAACATATTTATGACTTGGAAGAAAAGTGATGACCAAACTAGACAGCATATTAAAAAGCCGAGACGTTGCTTTGCCAACAAAGATCCATCCAGTCAAGGCTATGGTTTTTCCATATGTCATGGATGGATATGAAAGATGTACTATAAAGAAAGTGACAGCTGAAAATTGGATGCTTTTGAACTGTGGTGTTGGAGAAGATGCTTGTAGGTCGCTTAGACTACAAGGAGACGCAACCACTCCATCCTAAAGGAAATCAGGTCTGAATATACATTGGAAGGACTAATACTGAACCTGAAACTCCAATACTTTGGCCATTTGATGTGAAGAGCTGACTCACTTGGAAGTTGCTTTGATTTGCCTGTGAGTGTGGGAGCCCTCCCTGGGCAAAGGGCCTCAGGGGTCATTGCCACTGAATCACGACCTCCAAGCAAGCGCATTCCAGCTGTGTGACATTCAGGAAGCAGGAGACTGGGAAAACTATCTTCCTTAGAGGAAGGAAAGTCATCCACAGAGAGTGTGTTTTCAGGCCTCTCTTTGCAGCAAGTGTTTTGCTTCTCAGACATCAGAGCTGCAGGCTTGCTCTGAGGGCCTCAATTGCAGAGTCAGGGCTGTGTGTCTCACTGCACTTTCCAAGCATTGCAGACACATTCCTAGGTTGGAGCAGTGCTTCCCATGAGAAAGAAGCCTCGGGAGTGTGTCTGAGCGGGCTGAGTGCCATGCTAGGGTCACCTAGTCGAGGGCACCTTGCACATCCAATGGGCCCCAGGCGAGTAGCTATGGACTGGCCCTTCGGTTGAGATATCCCAAAGCAGGGAACAAAGCTAGCTCTGTCAGAAGGAGGAAAACAGCAATGGGATGGATTTTCAAGCAGTTGCTAAGTCACACCACGTTAGGGCTCCCCGGGAAAGAAATGCAAATTTTGGCCTCTAGGCCCAGTATCCAGATGTGTGCACAGGATATTTTCCCCACAGGATCCAAGAATGTTCCAGACAGACCTAAGCTCACTAGCTCTCTCCTGCAGAGGAAATGAAATATTGTTGCTGAACCACGAAAAGATGCTGGGATTCTTGGCTTATGGAGGAGAAGAATTCAATCCAGGGCCCAAGACGAGGCTTGATTGCTCAGAGCTTTTGTGCAATAGAGTTTTATTAAAGGATAAAGGAGATAGAGAAAGCTTCTGACAGAGACATCACAAGGGGCAGAAAGCGTACCCCCTTGCTAGTGTTGGTAATGGAGTTATATACTCTCCAATAAGTTATGACAACGAACAAAAGAATGTCTGGAGGTTGTAAAGACTCACTAGACCTACTCCCATAATTGACATTTTAAGATAACAGGATTAGCCAGAAGGTTTTTTCCAGAGACCGTCCTCAAGAAGGATGCATGATTGTTATATAATCCTAAGGAATGTAGAGGGGAAAACAGTTTGTCCTTTCTTCCTCCTTGAGAATTCTAGACCCCTCTCTCCTTGGGGACCCTTGAACTTCTTAGAAACCTGCCTTGGCAATGACTCTCTCAGAAACATGATTGAACAGCCGTTTGGAGCTTCCTTTGACTTTCCCTGGGAGGGAGGGAGCCCTCCCTGAGCACAGGGCCTCAGGGGCCATGGCCAATGAAAAAGAATCTCCCAGCAAGTGCTTTTCAGCCCTGTGTGGCTCTCAGCCCACAGGAGTCTGAGAAAACTCTCTTCCTTGGAGGAAGGAAAGGCAGCCCAAGAGTGTGTTTTCAGGCCTGTATCTTGCAGCAAGTGTTTGGCTTGTTAGACAGAAGACCTGCAGGCCTGTTCCAACAGACTCAATGCCAGAATCAGGGTCTTGTGTCTCCCTGCAGTTTCCTGGCCTTGCAAACACATTCCTAGGTGAGAGCAGTCCTGCCCATGGGGAAGCAGGCTGCGGGAGTGTGTCTGAGGGGGCCAGGTGTCATGCTGGGGTCACCTGGTCGAGGGCACCTTGCACCTCCAATGGACCCCAGGCAAGGAGTTGCAGGCCACCACCTTGCTTCTGAAATCCCAAAATGGGGAGCAAAGCTCGCTCTGTCAGAGGGAAGAAAACAGCAACAGGATGGATTTTCAAGCAGTTGCTAGGCTGTACTGCGTTAGGGCTCCAAGGAAGGAAAATGCGAATTTTAGCCCCTACGACTGGTATCCAGGTGGGCTCCCAGGATGATTTCCCCGCAGGATCCAAGAACGTTCCAGACAGACCTGGGCTCACTAGCTCCCTCCTGCAGAGGAAACATGATAGAACAGCTGTTTGGAGGTTGCTTTGACTTCCCCGGGAGGGTAGGATCCCTCCCTGTGTGCAGGGCCTCAGGGGCCATTGCCGCTGAGAAATGCCCTCTAAGCCAGACCTTTCCAGCCTTGTATGACTCAGCACGGAGGAGACTGGAAAAGCTATCTTCCTTGGAGGAAGGAAAGGCAGCCCCAGAGAGTGTGTTTTCACACCTGTATCTTGCAGCAAGTGTTTGGCGTCTCAGACGTCAGACCTCCAGGCCTGCTCCAATGGCCTCAGTTCCAGAGTCAGGGCCGTGTGTCTCCCTGCATTTTCTGAGCCTTGGGAACACATTCCTAGGTCAGAACAGTCCTGCCCATGGGGAAGGAGGCTGCGGGAGTGTGTCTGAGGGGGTCGGGTGCCATGCTGGGGTCCAATAGACCCGGTACCTCCAATAGACCCCAGGACAACAGCGGTGGGGCTCCCCCTGGCTTCCGAAATGCCAAAGCGAGAAGCAAAGCTAGCTCTATCAGAAGGAAGAAAAGAGCAATCGGATGGATGTTCAGGCTGTTGCTGGTCCGCACCACTTCAGGGTCCCCCCCGAGAGGAACAGGCACCCTGTGGCCCCTAGGTCCGATATGCAGGTTAACACACAGGGTGTGTCCCCATAGGAGCCAAGAATTTTCCTGACAGACCTAGGCTCACTAGAGCTCTCCCACAGGGCAAAAGGGGTAGAACAGACTGTGGATGTGACTCTGCCTTTCACAGCGAGCATGGGGCCCTCCCTACAGCCCCGGGCTCCAGGGAAAATTGTCCCTGAAAAATGACCTCCAAGAAGCGCTTTTCCAGCAGGCTGGGATGCAGAGTTCACAGGATGCGGGGAAAGTGATCGTCCTTCAGGGAAGAAGAGGCAGCCACCCAGTGTGTGTTTGCAAGCCTGTATTTGGAAGAAACTGGTTAGCTTCTTCAAGGGGAGACCTCCAGGTCTGCTCAGAGGACCGAAATTCCAGAGGCAGCACCATGCATCTCCCCTGTCCTTTCTGAGCCTTGGAAAGACATTCCTAGCTTATAGCGGTATTGCTCATGAAGAAGCAGGATGCAGGAATGTGTCAGACATGACTGGGTGCCTTCCTGGGTTCAGCTCCGTGAGGGGCCTTTCCACTCAAATTAGGTCCCATGCCTCCTTGGGGAGGAAGTGGGGCCCGCTTGCCTCCAAATTGCCAAAGGCTGGAACAAAGCTAGTTCTATCAGAGGTAAGAAAAGAGCAATTGGATGGATGTGGAAGCTGTTGCTGGGCCGCACTGCTTCAGGCCCCCCACCCCTCCTGCCCCCGAGAGAAACAGGCGCCCTGTGGCCCCTAGGTCCTGGATGCAGTTTCACACATAGAATGTGTCCCCATAGGAGCCAAGAATTTTCCTGACAGACCTAGGCTCACTAGAGCTCTCCTACAGAGCAAAGGGGATGGGACAGATGTGTGGCTGTGGCTCTGCCTTTCCCTGGGAGTGTGGAGCCGCTCCCTATGGCCCCGGGCTCCAGGGGAAATTGCCCCTGAATAATGACCTCCAAGAAGCGCTTTTCCAACTGGCTGAGACGTGGAGTTCTCAGGATGCAGGGAAAGCGAGTGTCCTTCGGGGAAGCAAAGGCAGTCACCTGTTATCATAACTTACTAGAATAGTAGGTACCTTCTCCGGTTGGGCAGAGGCCTTCCCTACCTGATCTGAAAAAGAAAACGAAGTAGCTCGCTGATTTGAGAAATAATTCCCAGACTTGGGTTTCCAACCAGTATAGAATCCGACAATGGCCCTGTCTTTGCAGCCGCGTTAATTAACAGGTATGTGAAGCTCTAAATATCAGTGGAAATTACATACAGCATATAGGCCCCAGTGTTCTGGAATGGTGGAAAGAAACAACCAAACTCTTGAAGAGACACTTTCAAAATGGATCATAGAGACTGACTGTACATGGATGGGCTTGCTTCCGGCAGACTTACTCATATTACGGGTAACTGCACGTTCCCATAGTTGTTGTCCTTATGAAATTTTCTATGGGAGACCCCCTCCCACAGTGAGGCAGGTGTTAGCAGATTTGCCACAAGTAAGGGGGTGGGATTTCACAGCAGATGGAACAATTAGGTAAGGTAATAAATCAGGTAACTAAGTTTGTATAAAAAAGAATATCATTCCCCCTTGAGGAACAGATTCATGAATTTGTGCTCAGTGATCAGGTGTGGCTCAATGACTGGAAACACAATTCCTTGGCCTGACATCGGAAAGGTCCTTATACTGTTGTTTTAGCCACAATTCTGAAAGAGATGGGAATACCAGACCACCTAACCTGCCTCTTGAGAAATCTGGATGAAGGTCAGGAAGCAACAGTTAGAGTAGGACATGGAACAACAGACTGGTTCCAAAAAGGAAAAGGAGTATGCAAAGGCTGTATATTGTCACCCTGTTTATTTAACTTATATGCAGAGTACATCATGAAAAATGCTGGGATGGAAGATACATGAGCTGGAATCAAGATTGCCGGTAGAAATATCAATAAACTTAGATATGCAGATGACACCACCATTATGGCTGAATGTGAAGAGGAACGGGTATGTCGGGGAACTTCTTGAGTTGCAGCAAGGGTGTGAAGGACCCTTTGGAAGTTCCAGAGGTTAGGTGTGGTTAGTCTCGAGATGCCTCAGCGGAAATGGGCCTCATGTCGCCTGGAATGGAGAGGCTCCTGGATATTCCCGAGTTTCAGCAGGTGCTCTCGAGTTACGACGGGGACTTCAGGGACCCGCTCTGGCGGCCGCAGGAAACGCCAGTCATCATGCGTGTTGCTAGGGGGCCTCTCGTGATTCCTCTCCCGTCGATGCCGGGGCCTAAGACCTTGTGTGGAGTCGGGGCCGGAAGCTGAGGATTCCTCTCCAGTGCTGACATGGATTTTGTGGTACTTCTCGAGTCTCCACAAGGGAGTCAGGCCTCGTCTCGAGTGGGGGCATGAGCGTGCCCTTTCCTCCCATGCTGTAGCAGCAGTGTCACGCTTCCCCATGCCTGGACCAAGGGATCTGTGGCTTTCCCTCGAGTCTTTCCCACTAGGCTTTCCCACAGGGCTGTCCCACGTGTGACGGTGGTGTGAGTCGATCCTCGGCATGAAGGCCAAGGCAGTGCAGGGAAAACAGGTTCCTGTGGAATGGACTGAGACATCTGGGTGAGTCTCGGAATGGTGGCACGACCTCTGCAGTTCCTCTCCCCTTTCCTTTGGAGAGCGCCTCCTCTTGAGATGCGATGGGAATGCCGGGAATTCTTTCCCGACCAATCAGGGAAAGGATCGCTCATCTCGAGCTACGAGCCGGAAACGGAGCTCCTCTGGATGTGGCCGGACACTCGTGCTTCCTCTTGAGTGGAGACGGGTATGTCGGGGAACTTCTTGAGTTGCAGCATGACTGTGAAAGACTCTTTGGAAGTTCCAGAGGTCACGTGTGATTAGCCTCGAGACACCTCAGGGGAAACGGGCCTCATCTCGCCTGGAGGGGAGAACCGCCTGGATTTTACCGAGTTGCGGCAGGTGCTCTCGACTTACGACGGGGACCTCAGGGACCCGCTCTGGTGACCTCAGGAAAGGCCAGTCCCCATCGAGTTGCTAGAGGGCCTGTCGCTATTCCACTCCCAGTCGATGCCAGGGCCTAAGACTTGTGTGGAGTCGGGCCGGAATCCTGAGGATTCCTCTCCAAGGCTGACATGCATGTTGGGGTACTTCTGGAGTCTCCCAAGGGGAGTCAGTCCTCGTCTCGAGTGGGGGCATGCACGTGCGCTTTCCTCCGTGCTGTAGCAGCAGTGTCACGCTTCCCTTCGGCGTGGATCAAGGGATCTGTGGCTTTCCCTCCAAGGCTTTCCCACGAGGCTTTCCCACAGGGCCTCCCACGTGCCACCGTGGTGTGAGTCGATCCTCGGCTGTGAAAGTCGAAGCAGTGCAGGGAAAACAGGATCCTCTGGAATGGACTGAGATATCTGGGGGACTCTTGGAATGGTGGCACGACCCATGAGTTCTTCTCGCCTTTCCTGTGGCAGTGGGCCTCCTCTTGAGAAGCGTCGGAAACGTCGGAATTCTATCCCGAGAAGCAGGGAAAGGATCCCTCATCTTTAGCTTGGAGGCGGAAACGGAGCTCCTCTGGATGTGGCCGGGACCCTCGTGCTTCCTCTGGAGTGGAGACGGGTGTGTCGGGGAACTTCTTGAGTTGCAGCTAAGGGTGTGAAGGAACCTTTGAAGTTCCAGAGGTTAGGTGTGATTAGCCCGAGACGCCTCAGCGGAAATGGGCCTCATCTCGCCTGGAGGGGAGAACCTCCTGGATTTCTCGAGTTGTGGCAGGTGCTCTAGAACTACGACGGGGACCTCAGGACCCCTCTGGTGTCCTGAG
This sequence comes from Capra hircus, assembly GCF_001704415.2. Lineage (NCBI taxonomy): Eukaryota > Metazoa > Chordata > Mammalia > Artiodactyla > Bovidae > Capra > Capra hircus. The sequence goes on along the minus strand of NW_017209301.1, from coordinate 923 downwards.
CGAAAGCCAGTCCCCATGCGAGTTGCTCGTGGGCCCTCTCCGGGATTCCTCTCCCGTCGATGCCGGGTCCTGAGACCTTGGTACGGAGTCGGTGCCGTAACCTGAGGATTCCTCTCCAGTGCTGACATGGATCTTGGTGTACTGCTGGAGTCTCCCCAGGGGAGTCAGTCCTCGTCTCGAGTGAGGGCATGCACGTGCGCTTTCCTCCCCAGCTGTAGCAGCAGTGTCGCGCTTCCCTTCGCGTGAATCAAGGGATCTGTGGCTTTCCCCCTCAAGGCTTTCCCACGAGGCTTTCCACAGGGCTGTCCCACGTACCAACCCGTGGTGTGAGTTGATCCTCGGCTTGAAAGTCGAGGCAGTGCAGGGAAAACAGGATTTCCTGGAATTGACTGAGACATCTGGGGGACTCTGGGAATGGTGGCATGACAGGGAGTTCCTTCTCGCCTTTCCTGTGGAGAGCGACTCCCGAGAATTCTTTCGCGATCACGCTGGGAAAGGATCCCTCCTCTCGAGCTATGAGACGGAAACGGGGCTCCTCTGATGTGGGCGGACCGTGCCTCCCGCTCGTGGAGACGGGTATGTCGGGGAACTTCTTGAGTTGCAGCAAGGGTGTGAAGGACCCTTTGGAAATTCCAGAGGTTTAGGTGTGATTAGCCTCGAGAATGCCCCAGCGGAAATGGGCCCATCTCTCCTGGAAGGGACAACCACCTGGATTTTTCTCGAGTTGCGGGCAGGTGCTCTCGACCTTGACGGGACCTCAGGGAACCGCTCTGGTGGCCTGAGGAAAGCCAGTCCCCATGCGAGTTGCACGGTGGGCCTCTCAGGATTCCTCTCCCGTCGATGCCGGGGCCTAAGACTTGTTTGGAGTCGGTGCCAGAACCAGAGGATTCTCTCCAGTGCTGACATGGATCTTGGGGTACTTC
>NW_017209300.1:0-3409 GCF_001704415.2 Capra hircus | reverse complement strand
CAGGGACCCGCTCTGATGGCCTCAGGAAAGGCCATTCCCCATGCGAGTTGCTCGGGGGCCTCTCGGGATTCCTCTCCCGTCGATGCCGGGGGCCTAAGACCTTGTGTGGAGTCGGTTCCGGAACTTGAGGATTCCTCTCCAGTGCTGACATGGATCTTGGCGTCCTTAAAGGCGAGATGAGGCCCATTTCCGCTGAGGCGTCTCGAGGCTAATCACACCTAACCTCTGGAACTTCCAAAGGGTCCTTCACACCCTTGCTGCAACTCAAGAAGTTCTCGACATACCCGTCTCCACTCGAGAGTATTAACATCTTTCCCACTTTCAGAGGAGCACCGTTTCCACCTCATAGCTCGAGAGGAAGGGATCCTTTCCCTGCGTGGTCTGGAAAGCATTCCCGGCGTTCCAGTCGCATCTCAAGAGGAGGCCCTCTCAACAGGAAAGGCGAGAGAAACTTCAGGGTCGTTCCACCATTCCCAGAGTCCCCCAGATGTCTCTGTCAATTCCAGGGAAACCTGTTTTCCCTGCACTGCCTCGACTTTCAAGCCGAGGATCGACTCACACGGTGGCACGTGGAGCCCTGAGGAAAATCTCGTGGAAAAGCTCCAGGGAAAGCCACAGATCCCTTGATCCACGCGATGGGAAGTGTGACACTGCTGGCTACAGTTCGTGAGGAAAGCTCACGTGCATGCACCCACACGAGAGGAGCACTGACCCCCAGGGGAGACTCCAGAAATACGCCAAGACCCATGTCAGCACTGGGGAGGAATCCTCAGGTTCCGGCCCCGACTCCACACAAGGTCTTAGGCCCAACATCGACGGGAGAGGAATCCCGAAAGGCCCCCTTGCAACTCCCATGGGCACTGGCCTTTCCTGAGGCCACCAGAGCGGGTCCCTGAGGTCCCCGTCTTAACTCGAGAGAGCCTGCCCAACTCTAGAAAATCCAGGAGTTTCTCCACTCCAGGCGAGATGAGGCCATTTCCTCTGAGGCGTCTGGAGGCTCATCACACCTAAACTCTGGAAATTCAAAGGGTCCTTGCTGCAACTCAAGATGTTCCCGACATACCCGTCTCCACTAGAGAGGAAGCACGAGGGTCCCGCCCACATCCAGAGGAACCCGTTTCCGCCTGGCAGCTTGAGATGAGGGATCCTATCCTGCTTAGTCAGGAAAGATTTTTCGGCGTTCCGTGGCATCTCAAGAGTAAGGGCTCTCAATAGGAAGGCGAGAGGAACTCCAGGGTCGTGCCACCATTCCAAGAGTCCCCAGATGTGTCAGTCCATTTCAGAGGAACCTGTTTTCCCTGCACTGCCTCGACTTTCACGCCGAATATCGACTCACACCATGGTGGCACGTGGGACAGCCCTGTGGGAAAGCCTCGTGGGAAAGCCTCGAGGGAAAGCCACAGATCCCTTGATCCCCGCGACGGGAAGCGTGACACACCTGCTACACTGTCCCTGAGGTCACGGTCGTATGTTGAGAGCACCTGCCGCAACTCGAGAAAATCCAGGAGGTTCTCTGCTTCAGTCGAGATGAGGCCCATTTTCTCTGCGGCGTCTCGAGAGTAATCACGCCTAACCTGGAATTCCAAAGGGTCCTACACACCCTTGCTACAACTCAAGAAGTTCCCCGACATACCGTCTCCACTCCAGAGGAAGCACGAGGGTCCGGCCACCTCCAGAGGAGCTCCGTTTCCTCCTCCAAGCTCGAGATGAGGGATCCTTCTCTGCTTCCTCGGGAAAGAATTTCCGACGTTTCCCGACGCATCTCAAGAGGAGGCGCGCTGCACAGGAAAGGCGAGAGGAACTCATGGGTCGTGCCACCATTCCAAGAGTCCCCCAGATGTCTCAGTCCATTCCAGAGGATCCTGTTTTCCCTGCACTGCTTCGACTTGCACGGCGAGGATCGCGGTGGCAGAGGCGAGGATCGCGGTGGTACGTGGGAGAGCCCTGTGGGAAAGCCTCGTCTGAAAGCCTCGAGGGAAAGCCACAGATCCCTTGATCCACGCGATGGGAAGCGTGACACTGCTGCTACATCAGGGAGGAAAGCGCACGTGCATGCCCCCACTCGAGACGAGGACTGACTCCCCTGGGGAGACTCCAGAAGTACCTCAAGATGCATGTCAGCCCTGGAGAGGAATCTTCAGGTTCTGGCCCCGACTCCACACAAGGTCTTAGGCCCTGGCATCGACGGGAGAGGAATAGCGACACGCCTCTAGCAACTCGCATGGGGACTGGCCTTTCTGAGGTCACCAGAGCGGGTCCATGAGGTCCCCGTCGTAAGTCGAGAGCACCTGCCGCAACTCGGTAAAATCCAGGAGGTTCTCCCCTCAGGCGAGATGAGGCCCGTTTCCACTGAGGTGTCTCGAGGCTAATCACACGTGACCTCTGGAACTTCCAAAGAGTCTTTCACAGTCATGCTGCAACTCAAGAAGTTCCCCGACATACCCGTCTCCATTCAAGAGGAAGCACGAGGTCCCGGCCCATCCAGAGGAGCTCCGTTTCCGCCTCGTAGCTCGAGATGAGGGATCCTTTCCCTGCTTGGTCGGGAAAGAATTCCGGCATCCCATCGCATCTCAACGGGAGGCGCTCTCCAAAGGAAAGGGGAGAGGAACTGCAGGGTCGTGCACCATTCCGAGACTCCCGAGACGTCTCAGTCCATTCCACAGGAACTTGTTTTCCCTTCACTGTCTCGGCTTTCACGCCGAGGATCGACTCACACCACCGTGGCACGTGGGACAGCGCTGTGGGAAAGCCCGTGGGAAAGACTCGAGGAAAGCCACAGATCCTTGGTCCACGCAAGGGGAAGCGTGACACTGCTGCTACAGCATGGGAAGAAGGGCACGCTCATGCCCCCTCGAGACGAGGCCTCACTCCCTTGTGGAGACTCCAGAGTACCCAAAATCCATGTCAGTACTGGAGAGGAATCCTCAGGTTCGGCCCGACTCCACACAAGGTCTTAGGCCCCGGCATCGACGGGAGAGGAATCACGAGAGGCCCTAGGAACACGCATGATGACTGGCCTTCCTGTGGCCGCCAGAGCGGGTCCTGAAGTCCCGTCGTAACTCGAGAGCACCTGCTGAAACTAGGGAATATCCAGGAGCCTCTCCATTCCAGGCGACATGAGGCCATTCCGCTGAGGCATCTCGAGACTAACCACACCTAACCTCTGGATCTTCCAAAGGGTCCTTCAACCCTTGCTACAACTCAAGAAGTTCCCCGACATACCCGTTCCTCTTCACATTCTGCCATAAATGGTGGTGTCATCTGCATATCTAAGTTTATTGATATTTCTACGGCAATCTTGATTCAGCTCATGTATCTTCCATCCCAGCATTTTTCATGATGTACTCTCATATAAGTTAAATAAACAGGGTGACGATATACAGCCTTGACATACTCCTTTTCCTTTTTG
>NW_017209299.1:0-3409 GCF_001704415.2 Capra hircus | reverse complement strand
CTCGTGGGAAAGACTCGAGGAAAGCCTCGAGGGAAAGAAACAGATCCCATGATCCACGCGAAGGAAAGCGTGACACTGCTGCTACAGCTCGGGAGGAAAGCACACGTGCATGCACCCCACTCGAGACAAGGACTGACTGCCCTGGGGAGACTCCAGAAATACCCCAAGATCCATGTCAGCACTGGAGAGGAATCCTCAGGTTCCGGCACCGACTCCACACAAGGTCTTAGGCCTCAGCATCGACAGGAGAGGAATCCCGAGAGGCCCCCGAGCAACTCGCATGGGGACTGGCCTTTCCTGAGGCCTCCAGAGCGGGTCCCTGAGGTCCCCGTTGTAAGTCGAGAGCACCTGCCGCAACTCGAGAAAATCCAGGAGGTTCTCGCCTCCAGGCGAGATGAGGCCCATTTCCGCTGAGGCGTCTCGAGTCTAATAACAATTAACATCTGGAACTTCAAAGGGTCCTTCACACCCTTCTGCAACTCAAGAAAGTTCCCCGACATACCCGTCTCCACTCGAGAGGAAGCACGAGAGTCCCCGCCACATCCAGAGGAGCCCCGTTTCCACCTCCTAGCTTGAGAGGAGGGATCCTTTCCCTGCGTGTTCGGGAAAGAATTCCTGGCGTTCCCGTCGCATCTCAAGAGGAGGCGCTCCCACAGGAAAGGCGAGAGGATCTCCAGGGTCGTGCCAAATTCCCAGAGTCTCCCAGATGTCTCAGTCCATTCCAGAGAAACCTTTTTCCCTGCACTGCCTCGGCTTTCAAGCCGAGGATCCATTTACGCCACGGTGGCCACGTGGGACATCCCTGTGGGAAAGCCTCGAGGGAAAGCATCGTGAAAAAGCCTCCAGGGAAAGCCTCGAGGGAAAGCCACAGATCCCTTGATCCACGCGAAGGGAAGCGTGACACTGCGGCTACAGCTCGGGAGGAAAGCCCACGTGCTTGCCCCCACACGAGACGAGGACTGACTCCCCTGGGGAGACTCCAGAAGTCTCCCAAGACCCATGTCATTCGGGAGAGGAGTCGTCAGGTTCCGGCACCAAGTCCCCACAAGGTCTTAGGTGCCGGCATCGACGGGAGAGGAATCCCGAGAGGCCCCCGGGCAACTCGCATGGGGATTGGCCTTTCCTGAGGCCACCAGAGAGGGTCCCTGAGGTCCCCGTCGTAAGTCGAGCGCACCTGCCGTAACTCGAGAAAATCAAGGAGGTTCTCCCCTCCAGGCGAGATGAGGCCCATTTCCACTGAGGCATCTCGAGGCTAATCACACCTAACCTCTGGAACTTCCAAAGGGTCCTTCACACCCTTGCTGCAACTCAAGAAGTTCGCCGACATACCCGTCTCCACACGAGAGGAAGCACGAGAGTCCCGCCCACATCCAGAGGAGCCCCTATTCCGCCTCCTAGCTCGAGAGGAGGGATCCTTTCCATGCGTGTTCGGGAAAGAATTCCCAGCATTCCCGTCGAATCTCAAGAGGAGGCGCTCTCCAAAGGAAAGGCGAGAGGAACTCCCTGGTCGTGTCACCATTCACAGAGTCCCCCAGATGACTCAGTCCATTCCAGGGAAACCTGTTTTCCCTGCACTGTCTCGACTTTCAAGTCGAGGATGCACTCAAAAAAGGGTGGCACGTGGGACAGCCCTGTGGGAAAACCTCGAGGGAAAGCTTTCGTGCGAAAGCCTCGAGGGAAAGCCACAGATCCCTTGAACCACGCGAAGGGAAGCGTGACACTGCTGCTACATCTCGGGAGGAAAGCGCACGGTGCATGTCCCCACTCGTGAAGAGGTCTGACTCCCCTGGGGAGACTCCAGAAGTACCCCAAGATCCATGTCAGCACTGGAGAGGAATCCTCAGGGTCCGGCACCGACTCCACACAACGTCTTAGGCCCCGGCATCGACGGAGAGGAATCCGGAGAGGCCACCAAGCAACTCGCATGGGGACTGGCCTTTCCTGAGGCCACCAGAGCGGGTCCCTGACGTCCCCGTCGTAAGTCGAGAGCACCTGCCGCAACTCGAGAAAATCCAGGAGGTTCTCCCCTCCAGGAGAGATGAGGCCCATGTCCGCTGAAGCGTCTCGAAGCTAATCACACCTAACCTCTGGCACTTCCAAAGGGTCCTTCACACCCTTGCTGCAACTCAAGAAGTTCCCCGACATACCCGTCTCCACTCGAGAGGAAGCACGAGAGTCCCGCCCACATCCAGAGGAGACCCGTTTCCGCTTCTATCTCGAAAGGAGGGGTCCTTTCCCTGCGTGGTCCGGAAAGAATTCCCGGCGTTCCCGTCGCATCTCAAGAGAGGCGCTCTCCACAGGAAAGGCGAGAAGGACTCCAGGGTCGTGCCACCATTCCCAGAGTGCCCCAGATGTTCCAGTCCATTCCAGGGAAATCTTTTTTCCCTGCACTGCCTCGACTTTCAAGCCGAGGATCGACTCACACACCACTGTGGCACGTGGAACAGCCCTCTGGGAAAGCCCTTGTGGGAAAGCCTCGAGGGAAAGCCACAGATCCCTTGGTCCACGCCAAGCGTGACACTGCTGCTAGAGCTCGGAAGGAAAGCGCACGTGCATGCCCCCACTCGGGACGAGGACTGACTCCCCTGGGGAGACAACAGAAGTACCCCAAGATCCATGTCAGCACTGGAGAGAAATCCTCAGGTTCCAGCACCACTCCACACAAGGTCTTAGGCCCAGCATCGACGGGATAGGAATCCCGAGAGGCCACGAGCAACTCGCATGGGGACTGGCCTTTCCTGAGGCCGCCAGAGTGGGTCCCTCAGGTCCGCGTCGTAAGTCGAGAGCACCTGCCGCAACTTAAGAAAATCCAGGAGGTTCTCCCCTCCAGGCGATATGAGGCCCATTTCCACTGAGGCGTCTCGAGTCTAATCACACCTAACCTCTAGAACTTCCAAAGGGTCCTTCACACCCTTGCTGGAACTCAAGAAGTTCCCCGACATACCCGTCTCCACTCGAGAGGAAGCACGAGATACCCGCCCACATTCAGAGGAGCCCCGTTTCCGCCTCCTAGCTCGAGAGGAGGGATCCTTTCCCTGCGTGTTCGCGGAAAGAATTCCGGCGTTTCCGTCGCATCTCACGAGGAGGCGCTCTCCACAAGAAAGACGACAGAGAAACTCCAGGGTCGTGCCACCATTCCAGAGTCCCCAGATGTCTCAGTCCTTTCCAGGGAAACCTGTTTGCCTGCACTGCCTCGACTTTCAAGCCGAGGATAGATTCACACCACGGTGGCACGTGGGACAGCCCTGTTGGAAAGCCTCGTGGGAAAACTCGTTGAAAGCCTCGAGGGAAAGCACATATCCCTTGATCCACCCCTATGGAAGCGTGACACTGCTGCTACAGCTCGGCAGGAAAGCCCACGTGCATGCCCACTCGAGACGAGGACTGACTCCCCTGGGGTGACTCCAGA
>NW_017209298.1:0-3411 GCF_001704415.2 Capra hircus | reverse complement strand
ACAGCTGTATAACATACACCTGCCCTTCTGCATTCTCCATCACCTTGGACAGCTTCACAGTACCAGTCACGTTGGCCTGATCCATTGCCTGTGCATTCCTTCAGGGGACCAGAAAACAAGGACCTCTGAGCTCAGCTGACTTGAAGAACTGCTTTCTCGGTGTGCACCTATCTAGGTCATCGCTTGTCAATGTTGTGCCCCTCTTGCTAGCATACCACCCCTTACAGCCCACAGCATTCTGAAGGAGGTCCCCTGTTTTCCTATCTGTGTAGCGTTCTGTGTGCACCATCGACCTGTGCCCCCGTGTGCTATCTCCATGTAGCGCAGGAAAGGCCAGAAATGCCGAGCCTCAAAAGCCCCAGAGACTGTGACAGCCTGAGTCTGATCCAAGGTTGTGAAGAAGGTGCACATGGATACAGGGTGTCTTCCGAAACAAAGAATGGAACCGGAGGCATAAAATCAGGTGGCATCCCTACACGTCTTCCTTTCTGTTTAACACTACCCATGCACATGGAGTCCCCAACAGATGATGCCCTGGGAAAGCTGCAGTTTCTGGCCCAGAGCTAATGGCTCCCTTGGACAGAAAGCAGCGTTACTATTTTCAAATGAACCAAGAGGGCTTGAACCACCCATGCCTCAGTGATTTGCTAAATGCCAAGGCTTCTTTCAGTTGCTCTCATTAGGTCCAGGTAGGACTCCCTACAGTCACGCATCCCTGCTTCCCTACGCAGCCCCTGTGCCAAGGAAGCCAGTGCCCAGTTGGGCCCAGGGACATCCGAGACGGTCACCTGGAAGGCAACATCCCTCTGAGTGTCACCTGGGTGCAGATCCCCTACAACACAATCAGAGATTCTGCTCCAGCAAGACTACCAGAATCCTCCTTCAGGGGCAGACGTGCACCTTTGCCCTCAGGCCCCCAAAGCCAGGGCAAGACCCAAAGAAAAGAAGGAATTCATTTCAGAACTTTCAGCACGGACCACGGGTATCTTTGGCAGGACCACTATTGCCTAGAGTCTGGACCTGAAACCGGCAGGCCCTGAACTGCCCAGGGGCTTCTCTGCCTTCCCACTCTCCTGAGGTCCTTGAGACATGCAGTTTACCCTCCGCCCTTGTCTTTTCTCTGTTCCCTCCTCACAGGCATATCCTGGCATAGGGTCACACAGGTAAACCCACTTGCTCTTTCCTCGTCTTTCGGCACTGCCAGGGAGGCAGGCTGGAAGTGCCTGGAGGCATGCCACACTTAAGCATGTCTCTCCTAGGATGCTGTGGTTTTGCAGATGCAGCATACTTTAGCACGTCTCATGTTTTGTGTCACATCGTGCCAGTGTGTGCCACCCTCAGGAGGGCATGTGCTGGCTGCTGGGGTGATCTGGGGCAGCACTGGCCCAGGACCTTCCCAGTTCTCCTTTTCACATGTGTGTGGAACAAGTCTCCAGTGCAGCAGGCAGTCTGTGACTCCTTCTCCTTCAGCTCTCTGCCCATCTCGGCAGGACCTTAGCCTCACCATCCCGGGTCTTGCCATAGCCACGTCCATCGTTTCCACAGGCCAGCCCATGGCCCCACACACTGAGGGCTCCACAGGCAGTGGTTTCAAAGCCCACCCCACATGATTTGCTCTGTGTGAATCCTTAGACCATGAACCCCACTTTCTGGTCCAACACATACAACAACATGGTAGAACTGATGAGCGTGTTTTGTATCTGGTGTAATTGCAGATATCTGGAGCACAGTCTGGAGTTATCACTGGCCATCCTTTCCTCGTTCCCATCCTGGCAGAATCAATGCAGAGATACGGTGACAAACCACCTTCAGCCTGGTCGCCTTGTGACTCTTCTTCTGGTTGCTCAGCACCTCCTCTCCTGCCACCTTCATCTCTGCCTCTGCCCTGGGCTGGACACACACACACACACACACACACCACACTCGCACACACACACACACAAACACAGCCAGCATAAATAAGCACATGTGTGTATTCACACACATGCTCAGCATGGGACACAAATGCAAACAGGGAACATAGGTTTTCAGGAGGTGAAGAGGACTGAGGGCCAGCAATGTCGGAGATGGCGAAAGTAGGCACCATGTCCTGCCCTTGGAGCTCCCTGTTCTCCACCAACTCTTTCATATTGTCCCAAGGCAGCCTGAAGCTGCTTCCAGTGCAGCATGTTTGGTGGTTGTGAGACACTGAGTGGTGAATGTGGAAATTCACAGAAGATCCCAAAGTCAGCACACAGGTGCACTGGGAACCCAGAGAGGACACCTTTTCAATGATAGGCCTTCCCAGGGTAAGGGGCGGGAGTGAAGTGCCCAGGCAATCTCAAACTCAGTGAGCAGCAGGAGGCAGGGGATGGAAGGACCCACAAAGGATGATTCTGACAAAGATACTTAATACACACTGCCTCTAGTAGTATCACCTGGATTCTGGTGATGCCACCACAGCTGATTTGATGGAGACTTGCTTCACTCACAGACACACCAAGTCCCCAAATAGACAGTCTCAGGAGGTCCCCTGCTACATGCACGACCCAAATTCAGGCTCCACAGCCAGCTTGCATGAGTCTGAGCATCCCCATTTGGGAAAGGACAGTGTCCTTGTAGTATCACACGAGTGTCTCTTCAGGGCCCACCTTCAGACCCCATCTCCACACATGTTTCTGTCAGTTACTCTCATGGAAGAACCTTCCTGCCCAGGGTACTACTTCAGGGGATCGTCTCACACATCTTGGCCGACAATCTGCTGGCAACACGAGCAAGGTGAGCCAGCAGCCAAGAATCCCAAAATGAACTAACTCTGTTCAGGCCCAAAGCAACCACACCTCAGCAATCCTGTTCGATTCTGAGCAGTTGTGACCTGACAACCAGCCTGAGAAAGTTAAGGCTCCTGGTGTCCATGCTGCAGGTGGATGCTCCCCATTCAAAGTCCCAGAACCAGTGGACAGGAGTGGACAACGTGCCCTATATCCTACAGAAAGACAGGGAGATGGGTGTGGATACCACAGGTGGACAATCCACAACTTTGCACACCCACACTCATCACCCCAGGAACCATGTTTTACAAGTGATGTCAAGGTAATTCTACTTAGTGGTCACTGTGTTCAAGAAGTAGGGGGGTCCTGAAAGGAAAATATCAACTTGCAGTGGGACGATGGATGGCTCCACAACAGCACCTGTCAGGATAGGGAGGAGGGAAAAGGGTCTGCGCCTCCTCCTCTTTCCTGAGCAGCAGACTTCAAAGAGCAGAAGAAAGGATACAGCTATGGCCCAGAAGCAAGGATGCCCCAGATGATGGCGCTCCTCCAAGCCAAGTCAGGCTTCCTCCTCTGATGGTCCTTGCACATGAACTGGAAGTAGGCCCTGCAGTTTTTCTTATGCTCAGAGCTCAGTTCCACCAGCAGCATCTTGCCCTGA
>NW_017209297.1:0-3411 GCF_001704415.2 Capra hircus | reverse complement strand
GATTTCCCCTGGGGGCCAAACCTATTTCCCCTTGGGGGGCCAAACGTTGATTGCCCCTGGGGACCCATACCAGTGATTGCCGCATACTAGCAAACCTGGTGGCCCAACGTTGATTTCGCCCTGGGGGCCCACATGATTGCCCCTGGACCACATGATTGGGCCCTGGGGGCCCACCCTGTTTTTCCCCCGGGCCCACGTGATTGCCACGGGCCCAGGTTATTTTCCCCTGGGACCCACGTGAATTTCCCGGGTGGCCCACGTGATTTCCCGGGGGGCCCACGTGATTTCCACGGTAGTCCGACGAAATTGCCCCTGGGGGCCCACGTGATTTCCCAGGGGAACACGTGATTTCCCCTGGGAGCCCACGTGATTACCCCTGGGGGCGCACTGTTTTTTCCCTGGGGGCCCACGTGATTGCCCTGGGGCCCAACGTGATTTCCCGGGGGCCCACTTGCTTGCCCCTGGGGGCCACGTGATTGCCCCTGGGGCCCACGTGGATATCCCCAGGGTGCCCACGTGATTGCCGCTGTTGCCCACGTAAATTTTCCCAGGGACCCCGACGAGATTGCCCTTGGGGGCCACGTGATTGCCCCGGGGACCCACGTGATTTCCCTGGGGCCACGTGATTTCCCTGGGGGCTCACGTGATTGCCCCTGGGGCCCACGGATTTACCCCAGGTTGGCCATTTGATTGCGCCCTGGGGCCACGTGCATATTTCCAGGGATACCCCCACGTGATTGACCCCTGGGTGCCGCCACGTGATTTCCCCCTTTGGGCGCCACGTGATTTCCCCTGGAGGACCACGTGATTTTCCCCTGGGGCCACGTGATTGCCCTGGGAGCCCTCGTGATTCCCCTGGGGCCCCACCACGTTTCTACCTATCTTCCCCTGGGCGGCGCCGTTATGCCCACTCGGGGGCCCACGGTCGGATTTTCCCTTGGGCCCACGTGATCACCTGGGGGCCACGTGATTCTCCCTGCCCACGTGATTTCCCTGGTGCGCCACGTGAAGTGCCCTGGGGACCCCCCCCCCGGCCCACGTGATTTCCTGGGTCCCACGTATTGCCCATGGGTCCAGTAACTGTCACTTGGGGGCCACGTGATTTTCCCGAGGCTCAATGATTTCCCCGGGGGCCCACCGTGTTTGCCCCTGGGGGCCCACGTGATTTTCCCTGGGGTCCATCGTGATTTGCCCCTGGTGTCGCACGTAATGTCCCTTTGGGGCCCATGTGGTCCCCCAGGGGAATAAGATGACCCCGGGGGAAATCACATGGGCCCGCAGGGGCTATCACTTGGGCCCAGAGCGCGCAATCACGTGCGCCCACAGGGGTACTCACGTTGGCCCGTGGGGCAATCACGGGGGCACCCAGGGGAAATCATGTGGCCCCCCAGGGAAATCGTGCGCCCAGGGTAAATCACGTGGCCCCGAGGGAAATCACGTGGGCCCCAGGGGAAATCACGTGGGCCCCAGGAGCAATCACGTGGGCCCCCGGTGGAAATCACGTGGGCCCCAGGAGAAATCACGTGGGCCCCAGGGGAATCACATGGGCGCCAGGGGTAATCACGTGGGCACACAGGGGAAATCACATGGGCCTCTGGGGAATCTCGTGGGTCCCCAGAGGCAATTACGTGGGACCACCGTGGAAATCCGTGGGCCCCCGGGAAATCACGTGGGCCCCCAGGGGATATAACGTGGTCCCCCAGGGGCAATCACGTTGGCCCCGGGAGAAATCAGGTGGATCCCCGGGGGCAATCACGTGTGCCCCTGGGGAAATCACGTGGGGCCCAGCGGAAATAACCTGTGCTCCCGGGGGCAATCACGTGTGCCTGGAAAATCACGTGGGTCCCCAGGGGCAATACGTGGGCCACTTGGGGAAATCACGTGGCCCCAGGGGAAATCACGTGGGCGCCCGAGGGGAAAGAACGTGGGCCTGAGGGGAAATCACGTGGGCCCACAGGGGAAATCACATGGGCCCCAGGGGCAATCACGTGGGCCCCAGGGGCAATCACATGGGCCCCAGGGGAAATCACGTGGGCCCCAGGGGAAATCCGTGGGCCCCCCAGGGGAAATCACGTTGGCCCCCAGTGGAAACCACGTGGGCCCCCAGGGAAATCACGTGGGTCCCAGGGAAATCACGTGGGGTCCCTGGGAAAATCAACGTGGGCCCCAGGGAAATCACGTGGGCCCCAGGGGAAATCACGTGGGCACCCAGGGAAAATCACGTGGGCCCCAGGGGAAATCACGTGGGGTCCCTGGGAAAATCACGCGTGCCTCCAGGGAATCACGTGGGCAACCTGGGGAAATCACGTGGGCCCCCAGGGGAAATCAACTGGGCTCCCAGGGGAAATCACGTGGGCCCCCAGGGGAAATCACATGGGCCCCGGTGGCAATCATATCGGCCCAGGGGAAATCACCTGGGCACCCAGGGGAGATCACGTGGCCCCAGGGGCACAGGGGAAATCACATGGGGTCCCTCGGAAAATCGTGGCCACCTGGGGCAATCACGTGGGCCCCAGTGGAAATCACTTGGACATCAGGGGCAATCACGTGGGCCCCCAGGGAAAACATGTAGGCCCCAGGGGAAAAAACGTGGGCCCCAATGGAAATCACATGGGGTCCCTGGAAAAATCCCGTGGGCCCCAGGGGCAATCACGTGGGCCACCTGGGGCAATCACTGGGCCCCAGGGGAAATCACGTGGACACCAGGGGCAATCACGTGGGCCCCGGGGGCAATCACGTGGGCCCCCAGGGGAAATCACGTGGGCCCCAGGGGAAATCACGTGGGCCCAGGGGCACGTGGCGCCCCAGGGGCAATCACGTGGGCCCCGGGGAATCACTGGGCCCCAGGGGCTGGGAAAATCACGAGGCCCCTGCGGCATTCACGTGGGCCACTGGGGAAATCACGTGGCCCCAGGGAAAATCACGTGGCCCCCAGGGGAAATCCGTGGGTCCAACGTGGCCCCCAGGGGAAATCACGTGGGGTCCCTGGGAAAATCACATGGGCCCCAGGGCAATCACGTGGCCCACCTGGGGAAATCACGTGGGCCCAGGGGAAATCACGTGCCCCAGGGAATACGAGGCCCCAAGGCAATCACGTGGGTCTCTCAGGGGAAATCACGTGGTCCCCAGGGGGAAACACGGTGGGCCCCAGGGGAAATCACGTGGGCACCCAGGGTCCAATCACGTGGGCCCCAGGGGCAATTCCAGTGGGCCCCCGCCTTGAGAACGCAACGTGGGCGCCGAGGGGCAATCACGTGTGCCCCCCATGGAAATCAACGTGGCCCCAGGGGCATTACCCTTTGGGTTCCACCAGGGGCCAATCATCAGGTGGGACCCAGGGGGAATAACCTGGCCCCGTTTGAAATCACTTTGGACCCGGGGGCCATCACGTAGGCCCCTGTGGAAATCTCG
>NW_017209296.1:0-3412 GCF_001704415.2 Capra hircus | reverse complement strand
ATGAGGCTTTCACACGGCTTTCCCACAGGGCTGTCCCACGTGCCACCGTGGTGTGAGTCGATCCTCGCTTGAAAGTTGAGGCAGTGGGGAAAACAGGTTTCCCTGAATGGACTGAGACATCTGGGGGACTCTGGGAATGGTGGACCACCCTGGAGTTCCTCTCGCCTTTCCTGTGGAGAGCACCCTCTTTTTGAGATGCGACGGGAACGCGGGGAATTCTTTCCCGACCACGCAGGGAAGGATCCCTGCTCTCGAGCTAGGAGGCGGAAACGGGGCCTCTGGATGTGGGCGGGACTCTCGTGCTACCTCTCGAGTGGAGATGGGTTTATCTGGGAACTTCTTAAGTTGCAGCAGGGGTGTGAAGGACCCTTTGGAAGTTCCAGAGTTTCGGTGTGATTAGCCTCGAGACGCCTCAGTGGAAATGGGCCTCATCTCGCCTGGAGGGTAGAACCTCCTGAATTTTCTCGAGTTGGGGCAGGTGCTCTCGACTTACTACAGGGACCTAAGGGACCCGCTCTGTTGGCCTCAGGAAAGGCCAGTCCCCATGCGAGTTGCTCGGGGGCCTCGGATTCCTCTCCCGTCGATGGCGGGGCCTAAGTCCTTGTGTGGAGTCGGTGCCGGAACCTGAGGATTCCTCTCCAGTGCTGACATGGATCTTGGGGTACTTCTGGAGTCTCCCCAGGGGAGTCAGTCCTCGTCTCGAGTGGGGGCATGCACGTGCGCTTTCCTCCTGCTGTGGCAGAAGTGTCACGGCTTCCTTCGCGTGGAAAGTGGATCTGTGGGTTTCCCTCAAGGCTTTTTCACGAGGCTTTTCCCCACAGGGCTGTCCCACGTGCCACCGTGGTGTGAGGTGATCCTCGCCTTGAAATTCGAGGCAGTGCAGGGAAAACACTTTCCCTGGAATGGACTGAGACATCTGGGGTCTCTGGGAATGGTGGCACGACCTGGAGTTCCTCTCGCCTTTCCTGTGGAGAGCGCCTCCTCTTGAGATGCGACGGGAAAACCGGGAATTCTTTCCCCCTAACGCAGGGAAAGGATTCCTCCTCTCGAGCTATGGGCGGAAATGGGGCTCCTCTGGATGTGGCGGGACTTTCGTGCTTCCTCTCGATAGAGCTGGGTATGTAGGGGAACTTCTTGAGTTGCAGCAAGGGTGTGAAGGACCCTTTGGAAGTTCCAGAAGTTAGGTGTGATTAGCCTCGTGATGCCTCAGCGGAAATGGGCCTCATCTCGCCAGAAGGGCAGAACCTCCTGGATTTTCTCGAGTTGCAGCAGGTGCTCTCGACTTACGACAGGGACCTCAGGGACCCGCTGTGGTGGCCTCAGTAAAGGCCAGACGCCATGCGAGTAGATTGAGGGCCTCTCAGCATTCCTCTCCCGTCGATGCCGGGCCTACGATTTTGTGTGGAGTCGGTACTGGAACCTGAGGATTCCTCTCCAGTGCTGACATGGATCTTGGGGAAACTTCTGGAGTCGCCCCAGGGGAGTCAGTCCCCTCTCTAGTGGGGGTATGCACGTGCTTTTTTCTCCCGAGATGCAGCAGCAGTGTCACGCTTCCTTCGCGTGGAACAAGGGATCTGTGGCTTTCCCTGGAGGCTTTCCCACGAGGCTTTCCACGAGGCTATCCCACACGGCTGTTCTACCTGCCACGGTGGTGTGAGTCGTTCCTCGGCTTGAAAGTCGAGGCAGTGTAGGGAATACAGGTTTCCCTGGAATGGACTGAGACATCTGGTGGACTATGGGAATGGTGACACGACCGTGGAGTTCGTCTCGCCTTTCCTGTGGAGAGGCCTCCTCTGGAGATGCGACGGGAACGACGGGAATTCTTTCGCCAACACGCAGATAAAGGATCCTCCTCTCGAGCTATGAGGCAGAAACCGGGCTCCTCTGGATGTGAGAGGGACTCTCGTGCTTCCACTCTAGTGGAGACGGGTATTTCGGGGATTTCTTGAGTTGCAGCAAGCGTGTGACGGACCCTTTGGAAGTTCCACATGTTAGGTGTGATTAGCCTCGAGACGCCTCAGCGGAAATGGGGCCTAATCTCTCCTGGAGGGGGAACCTCCTGGATTTTCTCGAGTTGCGCAGGTGTTCTTGACTTACGACGGGGACCTCAGGGACCCGCTCTGGTGGCCTCAGGAAAGGCCAGTCCCCATGCGAGTTGCTCTGGGGCCTCTCGGGATTCCTCTCCCGTCGATGCCGGGGCCTTAGACCTTTGTGGAGTCGGTGCTGGAACCTGAGGATTCCTCTCCAGTGCTGACATGGATCTTGGAGTACTTCTGGAGTCTCCCCAGGGGCATCAGTCCACGTCTAGAGTGGGGGCATGCACGTGCGCTTTCCTCCCGAGCTGTAGCAGCGGTGTCAGGCTTCCTTTCGCCTGGACCAAGGGTTCTGTGCCTTTCCCTTGAGGCTCTCCACGGAGGCTTTCCAGGAGGCTTTCCCACAGGGCTGTCCCAAGTGCCACCGTGGTGTGAGTCGATCCTCGGCTTGAAAGTCGCAGCAATCGAGGGAAAAACAGTTTTCCCTGGAATGGACTGAGACATCTGCGGGACTCTCGGAATGGTGGCAAGACCCGGGAGTTCCTCTCGCCTTTCCTGTGGAGAGCGCCTCCTCTTGAGATGCGACGGGAACGCCGGGAATTCTTTCCCGACCACGCAGAGAAAGGATCCCTCCTCTCGAGCTAGGAGGCAGAAACGGGGCTCCTCTGGATGTGGGCGGGACTCTCGTGTTTGCTCCCGAGTAGAGACGGTAATGTCGGGGAACTTCTTGAGTTGCAGCAAGGGTGTGAAGGACCTTTGGAAGTTCCAGAGGTTAGGTGTGATTAGCCTCGAGACGCCTCAGCGGAAATGGGCCTCATCACGCCTGGAGGTGCGAACCTCCTGGATTTTCTCGAGTTGCGGCAGGTGCTCTCAACTTACAAAGGGCACAACAGGGACGCTCTGGTGGCCTTAGGAAAGGCCAGTCCCATGCGAGTTGCTCGGGGCCTCTCGGGATTCCTCTCCCCGACGATGCCGGGGCCTAGACCTTGTGTGGAGTCGGTGCTGGAACCGGAGGATTCCTCTCCAGTGCTGACATGGATCTTGGTGGTACTTCTGGAGTCTCCCGGGGAGTCAGTCCTCTCGTCTCGAGTTTGGGTATGCACGTGCGCTTTCCTCCCGAGCTGTAGCAGCATTGTCACGCTTCCCCTTCGTGGATCAAGGGATCTGTGGCTTTCCCTCGAGGCTTTCCCACGAGGTTTTTCCAATGAAACTTTCCCACAGGCTCTCCCACGTGCCACCATGGTGTGAGTCGTTCCTCGGCTTGAAAGTCGAGGAAGTGCAGAGAAAAAAGTTTTCCCTGGAATGGACTGAGACATCTGGGGGACTCTGGGAATGGTGGCCGGACCCTGGAGTTCCTCTCGCCTTTCTGTGGAGAGCTC
>NW_017209295.1:0-3412 GCF_001704415.2 Capra hircus | reverse complement strand
ACCTACGAGCAGACGGTGTGGCGCGTGAAGGTGCGCGTGACGCGGTAGATGAGTGGGGCCTTCTGGCCTCATCCAGCCTGAGTGGCCGCGCGACCCAAACCTCCGTCGGATTTCTCTTTGCGCGATTGCCGCGTAGCAGTGCTGGGCATCGCCTCTTTTTTCTTTGAATACCCGACCGTAGGCCGCGGAAATCCTTCGACACAAAATAAGAATTTTACGGACCTTTCTCTCGGACTAAATACTCTCTACTTTCTTTTTTCTTGTCTCGAGGCTAATCAACCTAACCTATGGAACTTCCAAAGGGTCCTTCACACCCTTGCTGCAACTCAAGAAGTTCCGCCCGACATACCCGTCTCCACTCGAGAGGAAAGCAGGAAAGTCCGCCCACATCCAGAGGAGCCACGTTTCTCCTCATTGCTCGAGAGGTTTGATCCTTTCCCTGCGTGGTCGGGAAAGAATTCGCGGCATTCCCGTCCCACATCAAGAGGAGGCGCTCTCCAGAGGAAAAACGAGAGGAACTCCAGAGTCGTGCCCCCATTCCCCAGAGTCCCCCAGATGTCTCAGTCCATTCCAGGGAAACCTGTATTCCTGCACTGCCTCGACTTTCAAGCCGAGGATCGACTCACACCACAGTGGCACGTGGACAGCCCTGTGGGAAAGCCTCGTGGGAAAGCCTCTTGCGAAAGCCTCGAGGGAAAGCCACAGATCAGTTGATACACCGCGAAGGGAAGCGTGACACTGTTGCTACAGCTCGGGAGGAAAGCGCAACGTGTATGCCCCCACTCGAGTAGAGGACTGACTGCCTGGGGAGACTCCAGAAGTACCAAGATCCATGTCAGCACTGGAGAGGAATCCTCAGGTTCCGGCACCGGACTGCACAAGATCTTAGGCCCTGGCATCGACGGGAGAGGAATCCGAGAGGCCCCCGAGCATCGCATGGGGACTGGCCTTTCCTGAGGCCACCAGAAGCGGGTCCCTGAGGTCCCGTCGTAAGTTGAGAGCACCTGCCGCAACTCTAGAAAATCCAGGAGGTTCTCCCCTCCAGGCGAGATGAGGCCCATTTCCACTGAGGCGTCTCGAGGCTAATTACACCTAACCTCTGGAACTTCCAAAGGGTCCTTACACACCTTGCCGCAACTCAAGAAGTTCCCCGACATACCCGTCTCCACTCGAGAGGAAGCACGAGAATCCGCCCACATCCAGAGGAGCCCCTTTTCCTCCTCCTAGCTCGAGGGGAGGGATCCTTTCCCTGCGTGGTCGGAAAGAATTCCCGGCATTTCCGTCGCATCTCAAGAGGAGGCTCTCTCAACAGGAAAGGCGATAGGAACTCCAGGGTCGTGCCACCATTCCCAGAGTCCCCCAGATGTCTCCGTCCGTTCCAGGGAAACCTGTTTTCCCAGCACTGCGTCGACTTTCAATCTGAAAGATCGACTCACACACCACGGTGGCACGTTGGACAGCCCTGTGGGAAAGCCTCGTGGGAAAGCCTCGAGGGAAAGCCACAGATCCCTTGATCCACGCGAATGGAAGCGCGACAGTGCTACTACAACTCGAGAGAAAAAGCGCACGTGCATGCCCCCACTCGAGAGGAGGACTGACTCCCCTGGGGAGACTCCAGAAGTACCCCAAGATCCATGTCAGCACTGGAGAGGAATGCCTCAGGTTCCGGCACTGATTCCACACAAGGTCTTAGGCCCGCATCGACGGAGAGGAATCCCGAGAGGCCCCGAGCAACTCGCATGGGGACTGGCCTTTCCTGAGGCCACCAGAGCGGGTCCCTGAGGTCCCAGTCGTAAGTCGAGAGCACCTGCCGCAACTCGAGAAAATCCATTAGGTTCTCCCCTCCAGGCGAGATGAGGCCCTTTCCCGATGAGGCTCCTCAAGGCTAATCACAATTAAACGCTGGAATTTCCCACGGGTCCTTCACACCCTTGCTGCAACTCAAGAAGTTCCCCCGTCATACCCCGACTCCACTCGAGAAGAAGGACGAGAGTCCCGCCCATACAGAGGAGCCCCGTTTCCGCCTCATAGCTCTAGAGGAGGGATCCTTTCCTTGCGTGGTCTGGAAAGTATTCCTGGCGTTTCCGTCGCATCTCAAGAGGAGGCGCTCTCCACTTGAAACGGGAGAGGAACTCCAGGTTCGTGCCACCGTTCCCACACTCCCCCAGATGTCTCATTCCATTCCACAGAAACCATTTTTTCCCTACACTGCCTCGACTTTCAAGCTGAGGATCGACTCACACCACGGTGGCATGTGGGACAGCCCTGTGGGAAAGCCTCGTGGGAAAGTCTCCTGAGAAAGCCTCGAGGGAAAGCCACAGATCCCATGATCCACGCGAAGGGAAGCTTGACACTGCTGCTACAGCTCGGGTGGAAAACCCACGTGCATATCTCCATCGCCGAGACGAGGAATGACTCCCCTGGGAGACTCCAGAAGTACCCAAGATCCATGTCAGCACTGGAGAGGAATCCTCAGGATCCGACACAGACTCCACACAAGGTCCCAGGGCCCGGCATCGACGGGAGAGGAATCCCGAGAGGCCCCGAGCAACTGCATGGGGACTGGCCTTTCCTGAGGCCACCAGAGCGGGTCCCTGAGGTCCCAGTCGTAAGTCGAGAGCACCTGCCGCAACCTCGAGAAAATCCAGGAGGTTCTCCCCTCCAGGCGAGATGAGGCCCATTTCTGCTGAGGCGTCTCGAGCTAATCACACCTAACCTCTCGAACTTCCGAAGGGTCCTTCACACCTTGCTGCAACTCAAGAAGTTCCCCGACATACCCGTCTCCACTCGAGAGGAAGCACGATAGTCCCGCCCAAATCCAGAGCAGCCCAGTTTCCGCCTCATACCTCGAACGGAGGGATCCTTTCCTTGCGTGGTCTGGAAAGTATTCCGGCGTTTCCGTTGCATCTCAAGAGGAGGCGCTCTCCACAGGAAAGGCGAGAGGAACTCCAGGGTCGTGGCCACCATTACCAGAGACAACAAGATGTCTCAGTCCATTCCAGGGAAACCTGTTTTCCCTGCACTGCCTCGACTTTCAAGCTGAGGATCGACTCAAACCACGGTGGCACGTGGGAAAGCCCTGTGTGAAAGCCTCGTCGGAAAGCCCCTGATCCCTTGATCCACCGCGAAGGAAGTAAGACCCTGCTGCTACAGTTCGGAGGAAAGCGCACGTGCATGCCCCCACTCGAGTCGAGGACTGACTCCCTTGGGGAGACTCCAAGAATTACCCCAAGGTCCATGTCAGCACTGGAGAGGAATCCTCAGGTTCCGGCACTGACTCCACACAACGTCTTAGGCCCCGGCATCGACGGGAGAGGAATCCTGACAGGCCCCCGTGTAACTCACAAGGAAATGGCCTTTCCTGAAGCCACCAGAGCGGGTCCCTGAGGTCCCGGTCATAAGTCGTGAGCAC
>NW_017209294.1:0-3412 GCF_001704415.2 Capra hircus | reverse complement strand
GGAAAAATCCAGCTATGTTTCTCTGTGGCTTGTGGGATCTTCTGGGGTAAGGGATCGAACTAGAGTGTCTTGCATTGTCAGGCAGATTCTTTACACTGAGCCACCGGAGAAGCTGTGCCCTACCCCCTTTTCTTGAGTTGACTGGATCTAATAGGTGTGCAGTGCTACCTCACTGTTATTTTAGTTTGTCATTTCCTAATGCTATGTTGGTTTTGAGTCTTTTTGATAGGCTATTTACTATCTTTATATTTTTGCTAGGCCAGGTGTTTAGGTGTATACATATTTTATGAGATTGTTCTAGATTTTTTGGTATATTTGGAGAACAATCCTTTATCAGATATCTATTTTATAAATATAGTTTCCTGTGGCTTGTGTTTAAGTTTGTGAATAAGGTTTTTCACCGTTTCAATTTCTAATTTTTTAAGTGATGTTATATGTGTTTTCTATCCTTTTTGGATAGCCTTTAGTGTGTTGTTGTTGTTGTTAAATTTTATAAGCAGAAGTGAGGTACCGTAATACAGTTTTAAGCTAAGCTGAGCGTGCCACAGATACAGTTTTGCCTTTTGTCTGTTGAGAAGTTTGAGTGAGTTTGGTGTACACTGTAACATTATGTCTACATTCATTTGACTGGATATAGCTTCCAGTTATTTGTCTAATTGGTTTTGGAGATATGATGGGAAGTCAGTTTTCCAAGGGAAACTGAGGTCCATGAAACATGAACTCTTTTCGATCGAGGTCGGAATCACTTTCTGCTATTTCTGACAGATTTGACTTGTTTGGATATCTCATATGAGCGGAATCACAGAACGTTTGTCTTTTTTTGGTCTGGTTTATTTCACTTAATCTAATGACCATAAGGTTGTCCACATTGTCGCATTGTCAGAATTACTGACTTTGAAGGGCCGAATCAGATTCCATTGTGTGTATACCACAGTTTGTTTATGGAATTGGCTGCCATGGACACTTCGATTGCTTCTGTTTGTTTGCCATGTGATCATGCTGTTGTGAGTATGACGGAAGGAGTATCCATTTTTTTCAGCCCCCTTTCCCAATCCTTTTGGGTACATAGCATGAATTGGAATCGAACTATGTATTCTTCCACGTGTTCGTTTTGGAGTCATTTGTGTAATGTCTTGGCAGAGTGGCAGCACCATTTAATGTATTTTTTGTATGGTGGAATACCGTTCAAGCTTCTGAATATACTTGCGTTGCATATTCAGTCTCCACCAACGGACACTTGAATGAGTTCTAACTTTGAGCTATCGTGAATGTCACTATGAATATTTGTGTACCAGTTTTGTTTGAATTATTAACAAATACATTACCATATATAAAAGACCACAAGGACCTACTGTACAGTTTAGAAACTATTAAATATCTTATGATGATGTATAATGCAGAGAATCTCCAAAGGAATATATGAAAAGCACATAATAACATGATATTTATTGTGGCAACACTATGAGTTATCATAGCACTACTCAACGTGTATTTATACATGTCACTAAAATATTTACATCTGTAAGATATTATAAAAAATTATATAAAAATCAAGAATTCAAACAGAATAAAAAAACTTCCTGTCATTGCTCGTCATCATTTATACACTCATATACCTGTAACACTCATTGTATAAGTCTGACTAGCAATTGACATTCTTGTAAACCAAGAGATTGTGAAGGTGTAAGGAATATAGCTTATTGAATTCCTTAATGAAGGATTCTAGAATCTATGTCCATGAAGTGAATGAAATTCCGTTTTAGTGAGCCACATTCTTACTAGAGTGATGAGCTCCACCCCACCCAACGTTAGTTCACAATGAAATCCTGCAGTCCTCTGGCCTCAATGTCTGCTTCCTGCTACCGAGAAAGAAAAGATGAGAAGTCCTGACAAACCGATGCTATTTTTCTTTTTCTGATTTGTATTTATCGCAGGGCCTGGCCAAAAGAGGGCCCAACTGTTTTTAGAGTTCCATCCCAAGGGTTCCTCCGGCATGTTCCCTATGTTGACAAACTGCTGATTATTTTCAACAAAGGACAATGATCTGCACTTACTATCTGTTGCTTGAGCTGGAATAGCAGGCATCCCTTGTAGTGCAGTCGTTCATGCGAAGTAGACATCCCTGAAGCAATAGTATAAGAGGAACACATTTATCATGTAGACATCGCATCCCATGCATTTGTAATAATTTTTCAGTTATACCCATCATCATCGGAGGAACTGACTTGTCCCAGTAATAACGAGAGGACCCAGTAGAACGGTTCCTTGACTTATGAGTACTTCCTATGAGTACCCTTATGAGTCCTTCTTCCAATGTTGTTTCTCCTAGTTTGGTCATGAACAGTAGAAGCTGATGGCAGTGGTCCTTGAAATGTATGTCGATTCCCAGGTGGCGCAGTTGATCAAGAAATACTCTGCCTACCAGTGCAGGAGGTGGAAGTGATGTGGGTTTGATCCCTGCGTTCAGGAAGATAACAATTCATACACATGTTTTCTGGGAACCAGTTTGATACTCATGAGTTTTTTCTTCTGTATCCAGAAAAACAAATGCTGTTCAAGGACACTGAAAGAACCCTGATTTCGAAAATCAGATCTGTATTGTGAACAATGCTTCGATATCCGTGAGTCGAAGCATAGTATTATGCCTATCATCCTTGTATTTCCCTCAGTGAAATATGTTGAGGAAAACTCTTCATTCGTGCGTCTAGAGTCACGAAGAAGCTAAATAGCATTCATCCTTTACGTTGACAACTGCTGAATCTAAATCTCCTGTGAATCCTATGTGACAACCACACATACCAACATGAGTTATCAGTATTATATCAATATTTTTAGTCCTATTGTATGTCAACTAAAAAAATCAATATCTAATTGTACATGAAGTCAAGACATAAAGTCAGTGCAAATACAAAATGTTCCATCCTTTGAAAAGGGAGAAAACATCTCTGTGCTTAGCCTATCGCATTTTTTATGATTAGATCCTTAAGAGTTTATTCACCACACCCTATGAATGATTCACAAGTCTTCAGAGAAGAAAGGCGTCATTTCTCTTAAACAATGAGTAGTTCAACTCTTCTCAAAAGCAAAGTCATAAGTGAGTCTAATTTTGCGTGAGCCCATGAAAACTCAGTGTTTTCATTATGCTTGTGCTTATGATGGGAGGAGGTCTGAGAAGGCGCTTCTGAAGGATTATCATACCAGTCTTTCTCATATGTATGGAGTCTTTAAAGATCGAATCACCGAGCGTGTTGCTTCTACACTTGTACTAGGCGAGCAGCAACATTCCCTTTCTCCCTAAGTGCAGTAGGACGTCTGCTCTTCTGTCCTCGGAGTATGTATTGCTTGAGCTCACCACAGCCTAGTAGATGGAAATCGTCAGGATATTCTGGAAACCCTTTGGATTTCAGTCTGC
>NW_017209293.1:0-3413 GCF_001704415.2 Capra hircus | reverse complement strand
TCGAGGGAAAGGCACAGATTCCTTGAACCATGCGAAGAGAAGCGTGACACTGCTGCTACAGCTCGGGAGGAAAGCGTACGTGCAGGCGCCCACTCGGGACGAGGACACACTCCCCTGGGGAGACTCCAGAAGTACCCCAAGATCCATGTCAGCACTGGAGAGGAATCCTCAGGTTCCGGCACCGACTCCACACAAGGTCTTAGGCTCCGGTATCGAAAGGGAGAGGAATCCCGAGAGGCCCCCGGCAACTCGCATGTTTACTGGCCTTTCCTGAGCCACCAGAGCGGTCCCTGTGTTCCCCGTCCTAAGTCCAGAGCACCTGCCGCAACTTGAGAAAATCCAGGAGGTTCTCCGTTCCAGGCGAGAGATGAGGCCCATTTCCGCTGAGCTGTTTCAAGGCTAATCACACCTAACCTCTGGAACTTACAAAAGGGTCCTTCACACCCTTCCTGCAACTCAAGAAGTTCCCGGACATACCCGTCTCCACTCGAGAGGAAGCACGAGCGTCCGCCCACATCCAGAGGAGCCCGTTACCGCTCCTAGCTCGAGAGGAGGGATCCTTTCCCTGCAGGGTCGGGAAAAGAATTCCTGGCGTTCCCGTGGCATCTCAAGAGGCAGCGCTCTCCACATGAAAGGCGAGAGGGAATCAAGGGTCGTGGCACCATTCCAGAGTCCCCCAGATGTCTCAGTCCATTCCAGGGAAACCAGTTTTCCCTGCACTGCCTGGACGTTCAAGCCGAGGATCGACTCACACCACGGTGGCACGTGGACAGCCATGTGGGAAAGCTTGTGGAAAGCCTTGTGGGAAAGCCTCTTGGGAAAGCCTCGAGGGAAAGCCTCTTGGGAAAGCTCGAGGGAAAGCCACAGATCCGTTGATCCACGCGAAGGGAAGGGTGACACTGCTGCTAAAGCTCGGGAGGAAAGCGCACGTGCATGCCCCACTCGAGTAGACGACTGACTGCACTGGGATACGCCAGAAGTACCCCAAGATCCATGTCAGCACTGAGAGGAATCCTCAGGTTCCAGCACCGACTCCACACGAGATCTTAGGCCCGACATCGACGGGAGAGGAATCCGACAGGACCCAAGCAACATGCATGGGGACTGGCCTTTCCTGAGGCCAACACAGCGGGTCCCTGAGGTCACCGTCGTAAGTTGAGAGCACCTCCCGCAACTCGAGAATATCCAGGACGTTCTCCCTCCAGGCGAGATTAGGCCCATTTCCACTGATGCGTCTCGAGTCTAATCACATCTAACATCTGGAACTTCCACAGGGTCCTTCACACCCTTGCTGCCACTCAAGAATTTCCCCGACATACCCGTCTCCACTCGAGAGGAAGCACGAGAGTCCCTCCCACATCCAGAGGAGCCCCCGTTTCACCGCCTAGCCCGAGAGGTGGGATTCTTTCCCTGCGTGGTCGGGAAAGAATTCCCGGCGTTCCCGTCGCATCTCAAGAGGAGGCGCTCTCCACAGGAAAGGCGAGAGGAACTCCAGGGTCGTGTCACCAATCCCAGAGTCCCCCAGATGTCTCAGTCCATTCCAGGGAAACCTGTTTTCCCTGCACTGCCTCGACTTTCAAGCCGAGGATCGACTCACACCACTGTGGCACGTGGGACAGCCCTGTGGGAAAGCCTCGTGGGAAAGCCTCGTTGGAAAGCCTCGAGAGAAAGCCCCTGATCCCTTGATCCGCGAAGGGAAGCACGACACTGCTGCTACAGCTCGGAAGGAAAGCGCACGTGCATGCCGCTACTCGAGACGAGGACTGACTCCCTTGGGAGACTCCAGAAGTACACCAAGATCCATGTCAGCACTGAAGAGGAATCCTCAGGTCCGGCACTGACTCCACACAAGGTCTTAGGCCCCAGCATCAACGGGAGAGGAATCCCGAGAGGCCCCCGAGCAACTCGCATGGGGACTGGACTTTCCTGTGGCCACCAGAGCGGGTCCTTGAAGTCCCCGTCGTAAGTCGAGAGCACCTGCCGCAACTCGAGAAAATCCAGGAGGTTCTCCCCTCCAGGTGAGATGAGGCCCATTTCCGATGAGGCGTTTCGAGGCTAATCACACCTAACCTCTGGAACTTCCACAGGGTCCTTCACACCCTTGCTGCAAACTCAAGAAGTTCCCTTACATACCGGTCTCCACTCGAGAGGAAGCACGATAGTCCGCCCACATCCAGAGGAACCCCGTTTCTGCCTCCTAGCTTGAGAGGAGGGATCCTTTCCCTGCCTGGTCGGGAAAGAATTCCGGCGTTCCCGTCGCATCTCAAGAGGAGGCGCTCTCACAGGAAAGGCGAGAGGAACTCCTGGGTCGTGCCACCATTCCCAGAGTCCCCAGATGTTCAGTCCATTCCAGGGAAACCTGTTTTCCCTGCACTGCCTCGACTTTCAAGCTGAGGATCGACTCACACCACTGTGGCACCTGGGACAGCCTGTGGGAAAGCCTCGTGGGAAAGCCTCGTTGGAAAGCCTCGAGAGAAAGCCCCTGACCCCTTGATCCACGCAAAGGGAAGCGTGACACTGCTGCTTCAGCTCGGGAGGAAAGCGCACGTGCATTCCCCCACTCGAGACGACGACTGACTCCCCTGGGGAGACTCCAGAAGTACCCCAAGATCCATGTCAGCACTGGAGAGGAATGCTCAGGTTCCGGCACCTACTCCACACAAGATCTTAGCCCCGCATAGACGGAGTGGAATCCTGAGAGGCCCCGAGCAATTCGCAAGGGGACTGGCCTTTCCTGAGGCCACCAGAGCGGGTCCCTGAGGTCGCCGTCGTAAGTCGAGAGCACATGCCGCAACTCGAGAAATCCAGGAGTTCTCCCCTCAGGCGAGATGAGGCCCATTTCCGCTTAGGCGTCTCCAGGCTAATCACATCTAACATCTGGAACTTCCAAAGGGTCCTTCACACCCTTGCTGCAACTCAAGAAGTTCCCCGACATACCCGTCTCACTCGAGAGGAAGCACGAGAGTCCCGCCCACATCCAGAGGAGCCCGTTTCAGCCTCCTAGCTCGAGAGGAGGGATCCTTTCCTGCGTGCTCGGAAAGAATTCCCGGCGTTCCCGTCGCATCTCAAGAGGAGGCGCTCTCAACCGGAAAGGCGAGAGGAACTCCTGGTCGTGCCACCATTCCCAGATCCCGCAGATGTCTAGTCCATTCCAGGGAAACCAGTTTTCCCTGCACTGCCTCGACTTTCAAGCCGAGGATCGACTCACACCACGGTGGCACGTGGACAGCCCTGTGGGAAAGCCTGGGAAAGCCTCGTTGGAAAGCCTCGAGGGAACCCCCTGATCCCTTGATCCACGCAAAGGGAAGCGTGACACTGCTGCTTCAGCTCGGGAGGAAAGGCGCACGTGCATACCCGCACTCGAGACGACGAGTGACTCCGTGGGGAGACTCCAGAAGTACCCCAGGATCCAT
>NW_017209292.1:0-3413 GCF_001704415.2 Capra hircus | reverse complement strand
GCGAAGGGAAGCGTGACCTGCTGCTACAGCTCGGGAAGAAGCACACGTGTGCATGCCCCACTCGAGACGAGGACAAACTCCACTGGGGAGACTCCAGAAGTACCCCAAGATCCATGTCAGCACTGGAGAGGAATCCTCAATTCCAGCACCGACTCCACACAAGGTCTTAGGCCACGGAATCGACGGGAGAGGTATCCGAGAAGCCCCGAGCAACTCGCATGGGGACTGGCCTTTCCTGAGGCCACCAGAGCGGGTCCCTCCCTGTGGTCCCCGTCGTAAGTCGAGAGCACCTGCTGCAACACGAGAAAATCCAGGAGGTTCTCCCTCCAGCGAGAGGCCCATTTCAGCTGAGGCGAATCGAGGCTAATCACATTTAACATCTGGAACTTCCAAAGAGTCCTTCACACCCTTCTTGCAACTTAAGAAGGTCCCCCGACATACCCGTCTCCACTCAAGAGGAAGCACGAGAGTCCCGCCTACATCCAGAGGAGCCCGTTTCCGCCTCCTAACTCGAGAGGAGTGATCCTTTCCTGCGTGGTTGGGAAAGAATTCCCGGCGTTCCCATCGCATCTCAAAGGGAGGCGCTCTCCACAGGAATGCCGAGAAGAACTCCAGGGTCGTCCCACCACTCCCAGAGTCCCCAGATGTCTCCGTCCATTCCAGGGAAACCTGATTTCCCTTCACTGCATCCACTTTCAAGCCGAGGATCGACTCACACCACGGTGGCACGTGGGACAGCCCTGTCGGAAAGCCTCGTGTGAAAGCCTCGGAAAGCCTCGTGAAATCCTCGTGGGAAAGCCTCGTGGGAAAAGCCTCGTGGGAAAGCCTCGAGGTAAAGCCACAGATCCCTTGATCCACACGAAGGTAAGCACGACACTGCTGCTAACAGCTCGGGAGGAAAGCCCACGTGCATGCCCCCACTCGAGACGAGGACTGACTCCCCTGGGAGATTCCGGAAGTACCCAAGATCGATGTCAGCACTGGAGAGAAATCCTCAGGTTCCGGCACTGACTCCACACAATGTCTTAGGCCCCGGCATCGAAGGGAGAGGAATCCTGAGAGGCCCCCGAGCAACTGGCATGTGAACTGGCCTTTACTGAGGCCACCAGAGCGGGTCCCTGATGTCCCGTCGTAAGTCGAGAGCACCTGCCGCAACTCGAGAAAATCCAGGAGATTCTCCCCTCCAGGCGAGATGAGGCCCATTTCCGCTGAGGCGTCTCGAGACTAATCACATCTAATTTCTGGAATTCCAAAGGGTCCTTCACACCCTTGCTGCAACTCAAGAAGTTCCCCGACATACCCGTCTCCACTCGAGAGGAAGCACGAGAGTCACGCCCACATCCAGAGGAGCCCCGTTTCGTCTCTTAGCTGGAGAGGAGGGATCCTTTCCCTGGGTGGTCGGGAAAGAATTCCCGGCGTTTCCGTCGCATCTCAAGAGGAGGCGCTCTCCACAGGAAAGGCGAGAGGAACTCCAGGGTCGTGCCACCATTCCCAGAGTCCCCCAGATGTGTCAGTCCATTCCAGGGAAACCTGTTTCAAGCCGAGGATCCACTCACACCACGGTGGCACGTGTGATAGCCCTGTGGGAAAGCCTGTGGGAAAGCCTCGTGGGAAAGCCTCGAGGGAAAGCCACAGATCCCTTGATCCACGCAAAGGGAAGCGGGAACTGCTGCTACAGCTCGGAAGGAAAGCGCACGTGCATGCTCCCCTCGAGACGAGGTCTGACTCAACTGGGGAGACTCCAGAAGAACCCCAAGATCCATGTCAGCACTGGAGAGGAATCCTGAGGTTCCGCCACCGACTCCACACAAGGTCTTAGGCCCCGGCATCGACGGGAGAGGAATCCCGAGAGGCCCCCGAGCAACTCGCATGGGGACTGGCCTTTCCTGAGGCACCAGAGCGGGTCCCTGAGGTCCCCTTCATAAGTCGAGAGCACCTGCCGCAACTCGAGAAAATCCAGGAGGTTCTCCCCTCCAGGCGAGATGAGGCCCATTTCCGGAGAGCGTCTTGAGGCTAATCACATCTAACTTCTGGAACTTCCAAAGGGTTTTTCACACTCTTGCTGCAACTCAAGAAGTTCCCCGACATACACGTCTCCACTCGAGAGGAAGCACGAGAGTCCCGCCGACATCCAGAGGAGCCCCGTTTCCGCCTCCTAGCTCGAGAGGAGGGATCCTTTCCTGCGTGGTCGGGAAATAATTCCGGGGTTCGCTTCGCATCTCAAGAGGAGGCGATATCCACAGGAAAAGCGAGAAGAACTCCAGGGTCGTGCCACCATTCCCAGAGTTCCCCAGATGTCTCAGTCCATTCCAGGGAAACCTGTTTTTCCTGCACTGCCTCGACTTTCAAGCCGAGGATCGACTCACATCATGGGCACGTGGGACAGCCCTGTGGGAAAGCCTCGTGGGAAAGCCAAGGAAAGCCTCGAGGGAAAGACACAGATCCCTTGATCCACGCACGGGAAGCGCGACACTGCTGCTACAGCTTGGGAGGAAATCGCACGTGCATGCCCCCACTTGAGACGAGGACTGACTCCCCTGGGGAGACTCCAGAAGTACCCCAAGATCCATGTCAGCACTGGAGAGGAATGCCTCAGTTTCCGACACCTACTCCACACAAGATCTTAGGCCCCGGCTTCAACGGGAGAGGAATCCTAAGAGGCCCCTAGCAACTCGCATGGGGGGACTGGCCTTTCCTGATGCCACCAGAGCCGGTCCCTGTGGTCCCCATCGTAATTCGGTCCCTGCCCGCAAACTGGAGAAAATCCAGGGGTTCTCCCCTCCAGGCGAGATGAGGCATATTTCCGCTGAGGCGTCTCGAGGCTAATCACACCTAACCTCTGGAACTTCCAAAGGGTCCTTCACACCCTTGCTGCAACTGAAGAAGTTCCCCGACATACCCGTCTCCACTCGAGAGGAAGCACGAGAGTCTCGCCCACATCCAGAGGAGCCCCCGTTTTCGCCTCCTAGCTCGAGAGGAGGGGGTCCTTTCCCTGCGTGGTCGGGAAAGAATTCCTGGAGTTTCCGTCGCATCTCAAGAGGAGGCGCTCTCCACAGGAATGGCAAGAGGAACTTCAGGGTCCTGCCACCATTTCTCAGAGTCCCCCTGATATCTCAGTCCATTCCAGGGAAACCTGTTTTTCCCTGCACTGCCTCGACTTTCAAGCGAGGATCGACTCACACCACGGTGGAACGTTGGACAGCCCTGTGGGAAAGCCTGGTGTGAAAGCCTCGAGGGAAAGCCACAGATCCCTTGATCCACGCGAAGGGAAAGCGCGACACTGCTGCTACAGCTCGGGAGGAAAGCGCACGTGCATGCCCCCACTCGAGACGAGGACTGACTCCCCTGGGGAGACTCCAGAAGTACCCCAAGATCCATGTCAGCACTGAGGAATCCTCAGGTTCCGGCACTGA
>NW_017209291.1:0-3414 GCF_001704415.2 Capra hircus | reverse complement strand
ACTCGTGCTTCCTCTCGAGTGGAGACGGTATGTCGGGGAACTTCTTGAGTTGCAGCAAGGGTGTGAAGGACCCTTTGGAAGTTCCAGAGGTTAGGTGTGATTAGCCTCGAGACGCCTCAGCGGAAATGGGCCTCATCTCGCCTGGAGGGAGAACCTCCTGGATTTTCTTGAGTTGCGCAGGTGTTCTCGACTTACGACGGGGACCTCAGGGACCCGCTCTGGTGGCCTCAAGAAAAGGCCAGTCCCCATGCGAGTTGCTCTCGGCCTCTCGGGATTCCTCTCCCGTCGATGCCGGGCAAAGATCTTGTGTGGAGTAGGTGCCAGAACCTGAGCATTCCTCTCCAGTGCTGACATGGAATCTGGGTACTTCTGGAGTCTCCCAGGGGAGTCACTCGTCGTCTCGAGTGCGGGTATGCACGTGCGCTTACTCCCGAGCTGTAACAGCAGTGTCACGCTTCCCGTCGCGTGGATCAAGGGATCTGTGCTTTCCCTCGAGGCTTTCCCACGAGGCCTTCCCACAGGGCTGTCCCACGTGCCACCGAGGTGTGAGTCGATCCTCGGCTTGAAAGTCGAGGCAGTGCAGGGAAAACAGGTTCCCTGGAATGGACTGACACATCTGGGGACTCTGGGAATGTGGCACAACCCGGGAGTTCCTCTCGCCTTTCCTGTGGAGAGCGCCTCCACTTGAGGGTGTGACGGGAACGCCGGGAATTCTTTCCCGACCACGCAGGGAAAGGATCCCTCCTCTCGAGTTAGGAGGCGGAAACGGGCTCCTCTGGATGTGGGCGGGACTCTCGTGCTTCCTCTCGAGTGTAGTCGGGGTATCTCGGGGAACTTCTTGAGTTGCAGCAAGGGTGTGAAGGACCCTTTGGAAGTTCCAGAGTTTAGGTGTGATTAGCCTCGAGACGCCTCAGCGGAAATGGGCCTCATCTCGCCTGGAGGGGAGAACCTCCTGGATTTTCTCGAGTTGCGGCAGGTGCTCTCGACTTACGACGGGGACCTCAGGGACCCGCTCTGGTGGCCTCAGGCAAGGCCAGTCCCCATGCGAGTTGCTCGGGGGCCTCTCGGGATTCCTCTCCAGTGGATGCCCGGGCCTAAGATCTCTTGTGTGGAGTAGGTGCCCGGAACCTGAGCATTCCTCTCAAGTGCTGAGATGGATCTTGGGGTACTTCTGGAGTCTCCCCAGGGAGTCAGTCGTCGTCTCGAGTGGGGGAATGCACGTGCGCTTTCCTCCCGAGCGAAGCAGCAGTGTCACGCTTCCCTTTGCGTGGATCAAGGGATCAGGGGCTTTCCCTCGAGGCTTTCCCACAGGGCTTTCCCACGAGGCTTCCCCACAGGGCTGTCCCACGTGCCACCGTGGTGTGAGTCGATCCTCCCTTGAAAGTCGTGGCAGTTCAGGGAAAACAGGTTTCCCTGCAATGGCCTGAGAAATCAGGGGGACTCTGGGAATGGGGCCTGATCCTGGAGTTCCTCTCGTCTTTCCTGTGGAGAGCGCCTCCTCTTGAGATGCGACAGGAATGCTAGGAATTCTTTCCCGACCACGCAGGGAAAGGATCCCTCCTCTCGAGCTAGCAGTCCGGAAACGGGGGCCACTCTGGAAATGGGCGGGACTCTCATGTTACTCTTGAGTGGAGACCGGTATGTTGGGGAACTTCTTGAGTTGCAGCAAGGGTGTGAAGGACCCTTTGGAAGTTCCAGATGTTAGATGTGATTAGCCTCGAGACGCCTCAGCGGAAATGGGGCCTCATCTCGCCTGGAGGGGAGAACCTCCTGGATTTTCTCGAGTTGCGGCAGGTGCTCTCAACTTACGACGGGGACCTCAGGGACCCGCTCTGGAGGCCTCAGGAAAGGCCAGTCCCATGCGAGTTGCTCGGGGCCTCTCGGGATCCTCTCCTTCGATGCCGGTGCCTAAGATCTTGTGTGGAGTCGGTGCTGGAACCTGAGGATTCCTCTGCAGTGCTGACATGGATCTTGGTGTACTTCTGGAGTCTCTCAGGGCAGTCAGTCCGCTTACTCCACTGGGGGCATGCACGTGCGCTTTCCTCCCGATCTGTAGCAGCAGTGTCACGCTTCCCTTCGCATGGATCAAGGGATCTGTGGCTTTCCCTCAAGGCTTTCCCCACGAGGCTTTCCCACAGGGCTGTCCCACGTGCCACTGTGGTGTGAGTCGATCCTCCGGTTTGAAAGTCGAGGCAGTGCAGGGAATAAAGGTTTCCCTGGAATGGACTGAGACATCTGGGGACTCTGGGAATGGGTGGCACGACCCTGGAGTCCTCTCTATTTTCCTGTGGGGAGCGCCTCCACTTAAGATGCGTTGGAAACGCCGTGAATTCTTTTCCGACCATGCAGGGAAAGGATCAATGCTCTCGAGCTATGAGGCGGAAACAGGGCTCCTCTGGATGTGGGTGGGACACTCGTGCTTCACTCGAGTGGAGACGAGTATGTCGGGGAACTTCTTGAGTTGCAGCAAGGGTGTGAAGGACCCTTTGGAAGTTCCAGAGGTTAGGTGTGATTAGCCTCGAGACGCCTCAGCGGAAATGGGCCTCATCTCGCCTGGAGGGGAGAACCTCCTGGATTTTCTCGAGTTGCGGCAGGTGTTCTCGACTTACGACGGGGACCTCAGGGACCCGCTCTGGTGGCCTCAAGAAAGGCCAGTCCCCATGCGAGTTGCTCTCGGGCCTCTCGGGATTCCTCTCCCGTCGATGCCGGGGCAAAGATCTTGTGTGGAGTAGGTGCCAGAACCTGAGCATTCCTCTCCAGTGCTGACATGGAATCTGGGGTACTTCTGGAGTCTCCCCAGGGGAGTCACTCGTCGTCTCGAGTGCGGGTATGCACGTGCGCTTACCTCCCGAGCTGTAACAGGCAGTGTCACGCTTCCCGTCGCGTGGATCAAGGGATCTGTGGCTTTCCCTCGAGGCTTTCCCACGAGGCCTTCCCACAGGGCTGTCCCACGTGCCACCGAGGTGTGAGTCGATCCTCGGCTTGAAAGTCGAGGCAGTGCAGGGAAAACAGGTTTCCCTGGAATGGACTGACACATCTGGGGGACTCTGGGAATGTGGCACAACCCGGGAGTTCCTCTCGCCTTTCCTGTGGAGAGCGCCTCCACTTGAGGTGTGACGGGAACGCCGGGAATTCTTTCCCGGACCACGCAGGGAAAGGATCCCTCCTCTCGAGTTAGGAAGCGGAAACGGGGCTCCT
Organism: Capra hircus; assembly: GCF_001704415.2. NCBI lineage: Eukaryota > Metazoa > Chordata > Mammalia > Artiodactyla > Bovidae > Capra > Capra hircus. Next base: position 216 of record NW_017209291.1, on the reverse strand, counting down.
CTGGATGTGGGCGGGACTCTCGTGCTTCCTCTCGAGTGTAGTCGGTATCTCGGGGAACTTCTTGAGTTGCAGCAAGGGTGTGAAGGACCCTTTGGAAGTTCCAGAGTTTAGGTGTGATTAGCCTCGAGACGCCTCAGCGGAAATGGGCCTCATCTCGCCTGGAGGGAGAACCTCCTGGATTTTCTCGAGTTGCGGCAGGTGCTCTCGACTTACGAC
>NW_017209290.1:0-17949 GCF_001704415.2 Capra hircus | reverse complement strand
GGGTCACCTGGTCGAGGGCACCTTGCACCTCCAATGGACCCCAGGCAAGGAGTTGCAGGCCACCACCTTGCTTCTGAAATCCAAAATGGGGAGCAAAGCTCGCTCTGCCAGAGGGAAGAAAACAGCAAACAGGATGGATTTTCAAGCAGTTGCTAGGCTGTACTGCGTTAGGGCTCCAAGGAAGGAAAATGCAAATTTTAGCCCCTACGACTGGTATCCAGGTGGGCTCCCCAGGATGATTTCCCGCAGGATCCAAGAACGTTCCAGACAGACCTGGGCTCACTAGCTCCCTCCTGCAGAGGAAACATGACAGAACAGCTTTTTGGAGGTTGCTTTGACTTCCCCTGGGAGGGTAGGATCCCTCCCTGGGTGCAGGGCCTCAGGGGCCATTGCCGCTGAGAAATGCCCTCTAAGCCAGACCTTTCCAGCCTTGTATGACTCAGTACGGGGGAGACTGGAAAAGGTCTCTTCCTTGGAGGAAGGAAAGGCAGCCCCAGAGAGTGTGTTTTCACACCTGTATCTTGCAGCAAGTGTTTGGTGTCTCAGACGTCAGACCTCCAGGCCTGCTCCAACGGCCTCAGTTCCAGAGTCAGGGCCGTGTGTCTCCCTGCATTTTCTGAGCCTTGGGAACACATTCCTAGGTCAGAACAGTCCTGCCCATGGGGAAGGAGGCTGCGGGAGTGTGTCTGAGGGGTCGGGTGCCATGCTGGGGTCCAATAGACCGGGTACCTCCAATAGACCTAGGACAACAGCGGTGGGGCTCCCCTGGCTTCCGAAATGCCAAAGCGAGAAGCAAAGCTAGCTCTATCAGAAGGAAGAAAAGAGCAATCGGATGGATGTTCAGGCTGTTGCTGGGCCGCACCACTTCAGGGTCCCCCCCGAGAGGAACAGGCCGCCTGTGGCCCCTAGGTCCGATATGCAGGTTAACACACAGGGTGTGTCCCCATAGGAGCCAAGAATTTTCCTGACAGACCTAGGCTCACTAGAGCTCTCCTACAGGGCAAAAGGGTAGAACAGACTGTGGATGTGACTCTGCCTTTCCAGCGAGCATGGGGCCCTCCCTACGGCCCCGGCTCCAGGGAAAATTGTCCTTGAAAAATGACCTCCAAGAAGCGCTTTTCCAGCAGGCTGGGATGCAGAGTTCACAGGATGCGGGGGAAAGTGATCGTCCTTCAGGGAAGAAGAGGCAGCCACCCAGTGTGTGTTTGCAAGCCTGTATTTGGAAGAAACTGGTTAGCTCTTCAAGGGGAGACCTCCAGGTCTGCTCAGAGGACCGAAATTCCAGAGGCAGCACCATGCATCTCCCCTGTCCTTTCTGAGACTTGGAAAGACATGCCTAGCTTATAGCGGTATTGCTCATGAAGAAGCAGGATCAGGAATGTGTCAGACATGACTGGTGCCTTCCTGGTTCAGGTCCGTGAGGGGCCTTTCCACTCAAAGTAGGTCCCATGCCTCCTTGGGGAGGAAGTGGGGCCCGCTTGCCTCCAAATTGCCAAAGGCTGGAACAAAGCTAGTTCTATCAGAGGTAAGAAAAGAGCAATTGGATGGATGTGGAAGCTGTTGCTGGGCCGCACTGCTTCAGGCCCCCCACCCCTCCGCCCCCGAGAGAAACAGGCGCCCTGTGGCCCCTAGGTCCTGGATGCAGTTTCACACATAGAATGTGTCCCATAGGAGCCAAGAATTTTCCTGACAGACCTAGGCTCACTAGAGCTCTCCTACAGAGCAAAGGGGATGGGACAGATGTGTGGCTGTGGCTCTGCCTTTCCCTGGGAGTGTGGAGCCGCTCCCTATGGCCCCGGGCTCCAGGGGAAAGTTGCCCCTGAATAATGACCTCAAGAAGCGCTTTTCCAACTGGCTGAGACGTGGAGTTCTCAGGATGCAGGGAAAGCGAGTGTCCTTCGGGAAGCAAAGGCAGTCACCTGTTATCAGGACTTACTAGAATAGTAGGTACCTTCTCCGGTTGGGCAGAGGCCTTCCCTACCTGATCTGAAAAAGAAATGAAGTAGCTCGCTGATTTGAGAAATAATTCCCAGACTTGGGTTTCCAACCAGTATAGAATCCGACAATGCCCTGTCTTTGTAGCCGCGTTAATTAACAGGTATGTGAAGCTCTAAATATCAGTGGAAATTACATACAGCATATAGGCCCCAGTGTTCTGGAATGGTGGAAAGAAACAACCAAACTCTTGAAGAGACACTTTCTAAATGGATCATAGAAACTGACTGTACATGGATGGGCTTGCTTCCGCAGACTTACTCATATTATGGTTAACCGCACGTTCCCATAGTTGTTGCCTTATGAAATTTTCTATGGAGACCCCCTCCCACAGTGAGGCAGGTGTTAGCAGATTTGCCACAAGTAAGGGGTGGGATTTCACAGCAGATGGAACAATTAGGTAAGGTAATAAATCAGGTAACTAAGTTTGTATAAAAAAGAATATCATTCCCCTTGAGGAACAGATTCATGAATTTGTGCTCAGTGATCAGGTGTGGCTCAATGACTGGAAACACAATTCCTTGGCCTGACATCGGAAAGGTCCTTATACTGTTGTTTTAGCCACAATTCTGAAAGAGATGGGAATACCAGACCACCTAACCTGCCTCTTGAGAAATCTGGATGAAGGTCAGGAAGCAACAGTTAGAGCAGGACATGGAACAACAGACTGGTTCCAAAAGGAAAAGGGTATGTCAAGGCTGTATATTGTCACCCTGTTTATTTAACTTCTATGCAGAGTACATCATGAAAAATGCTGGGATGGAAGATACATAAGCTGGAATCAAGATTGCCGGTAGAAATATCAATCAACTTAGATATGCAGATGACACCACCATTATGGCAGAACGTGAAGAGGAACGGGTATGTCGGGAACTTCTTGAGTTGCAGCAAGGGTGTGAAGGACCTTTGAAGTTCCAGAGGTTAGGTGTGGTTAGTCTCGAGATGCCTCAGCGGAAATGGGCCTCATGTCGCCTGAATGGAGAGGCTCCTGGAAATTCCCGAGTTTCAGCAGGTGCTCTCGAGTTACGACGGGATTCAGGACCCGCTCTGGCGGCCGCAGGAAAGGCCAGTTATCATGCGTGTTGCTAGGGGCCTCTCGTGATTCCTCTCCGTCGATGCTGGGGCCTAAGACCTTGTGTGGAGTCGGGGCCGGAAGCTGAGGATTCCTCTCCAGTGCTGACATGGATTTTGGGGTACTTCTGGAGTCTCCACAAAGGAGTCAGGCCTCGTCTCGAGTGGGACATGAGCGTGCCCTTTCCTCCCATGCTGTAGCAGCAGTGTCACGCTTCCCCTTGCGTGGACCAAGGGATCTGTGGCTTTCCCTCGAGTCTTTCCCACGAGGCTTTCCCACAGGGCTGTCCCACGTTTCACGGTGGTGTGAGTCGATCCTCGCGTGAAAGCGAGGCAGTGCAGGGAAAACAGGTTCCTGTGGAACGGACAGAGATATCTGGGGGAGTCTTGGAATGGTGGCACGACCCTGCAGTTCCTCTCCCCTTTCCTTTGGAGAGCGCCTCCTCTTGAGATGCGATGGGAATGCCGGGGAATTCTTTCCGGACCAAGCAGGGAAAGGATCCCTCATCTCGAGCTACGAGCCGGAAACGGAGCTCCTCTGGATGTGGCCGGGACCCTCGTGCTTCCTCTTGAGTGGAGACGGGTATGTCGGGAACTTCTTGAGTTGCAGCATGGCTGTGAAAGACTCTTTGGAAGTTCCAGCGGTCAAGTGTGATTAGCCTCGAGACACCTCAGTGGAAACGGGCCTCATCTCGCCTGCAGGGGAGAACCTCCTGGATTTTACCGAGTTGCGGCAGTGCTCTTGACTTACGACGGGGACCTCATGGACCCGCTCTGGTGACCTCAGGAAAGGCCAGTCCCCATGCGAGTTGCTAGAGGGCCTGTGGCTGTTCCTTTCCGTCGATGCCAGGGCCTAAGACCTTGTGTGGAGTCGGGGCCGGAACCTGAGGATTCCTCTCCAGGGCAGACATGCATCTTGGGTACTTCTGGAGTCTCCCCAGGGGAGTCAGTCCTCGTTTCGAGTGGGGGCATGCACGTGGACTTTCACTCCGAGCTGGAGCAGCAGTGTCACGCTTCCCATCGCGTGGATAAAGGGATCTGTGGCTTTCCCTCGAGGCTTTCCCACGAGGCTTTCCCACAGGCTCTCCCACGTGCCACCGTGGTGTGAGCCGATCCTCGGCATGAAAGTCGAAGCAGTGCAGGGAAAACAGGATCCTCTGGAATGGACGGAGACATCTGGGGGCACTTGGAATGGTGGCACGACCCATGAGTTCCTCTCGCCTTTCCTGTGCAGCGCGCCTCCTCTTGAGATGCGTCGGAAACGTTGGAATTCTTTCCCGAGGAAGCAGGGAAGGATCCCTCATCTCGAGATTGGAGGCGGAAACGGAGCTCCTCTGGAGGAGCCGGACCCTCGTGCTTCCTCTGGAGTGGAGACGGGTATATCGGGGAACCTCCTGAGTTGTAGCAAGGGTGTGTAGGACCCTTTGGAAGTTCCAGAGTTTAGGTGTGATTACTCTCGAGACGCCGCAGAGAAAATGGGCCTCATCTCGACTGGAGCAGAGAACCTCCTGGATTTTCTCCAGTTGCGGCAGGTGCTCTCAACATACGACCGTGACCTCAGGGACAGTGTAGCAGATGTGTCACGCTTCCCTTCGCAGGGATCAAGGGATCTGTGGCTTTCCCACGAGGCTTTCCCAAGGGCTGTCCCACGTGCCACCATGGTGTGAGTGGATCCTCGGCGTGAAAGTCGAGGCATTGCGGGGAAAACAGGTTCCTCTGAAATGGACTGAGATATCTGGGGGACTCTTGGAATGGTGGCACGACCCTGGAGTTCCTCTCGCCTTTCCTATTGAGAGCCCTTGCTCTTGAGAGGCCACGGGAACGCTGAAAAATCTTTCTTGACTAAGAAGGATAGGATCCCTCATCTCGAGGTACCAGGCGGAAACGGGGTTCCTCTGGATGTGGGCGGGACCCTCGTGCTTCCTCTCGAGTGGAGACGGGTATGTCGGGGAACTTCTTGAGTTGCAGCAAGGACCCTTTTGAATTTCCAGAGTTTAGGTGTGATGAGCCTCCAGACGCCTCAGAGGAAATGGGCCTCATCTCGCCTGGAGCGGAGAACCTCCTGGATTTTCTAGAGTTGGGCAGGGTCTCTCGAGTTACGACGGGGACCTCAGGGACCCGCTCTGGTGGCCTCAGGAAAGGCCAGTGCCCATGGGAGTTGCAAGGGGGCCTTTCGGGATTCCTCTCCCGTCGATGTCGGGGCCTAAGACCTTGTGTGGAGTCTGGGCTGGAACCTGAGGATTCCTCTCCAGTGCTGACATGGATCTTGGGGTACTTCTGGAGTCTCTCCTGGGGAGTCCAGTGTTCATCTCGTGTGGGGCATGCACGTGAGCTTTCCTCACGAACTGTAGCAGCAGTGTCACACTTCCCGTCGGGGGATCAAGGGATCTGTGGCTTTCCCTCGAGGCTTTCCGACGAGGCTTTCCCACAGGGCTGTCCCACGTGGGACATGCCCATGGTGGAGTGAGTGGATCCTCGGCGTGAAAGTAGAGGCAGTGCAGGGAAAAACAAGTTCCTCTGGAATGGACTGAGACATCTGGGGGTCCCTTGGAATTGTGGCACGACACTGGGGTTTCTCTCGCCTTTCCTATTGAGAGCGCCTCTTCTTGAGATGCGACGGGAAAGCCAGGAAATTCTTTCCAGACGAAGCAGGAAAAGAATCCCTAATCTCAAGCTACGAGGTGGAAACCAGGCTCCTCTGGATGTGGGCGGGACCCTCGTGCTTCCTCTCGAGTGGAGACTGGTATGTCGGGGAACTTCTTGAGTTGCAGCAAGGGTGTGAAGGACCCTTTGGAAGTTCCAGAGGTTAGGTGTGATTAGCCTCGAGACGCCTCAGCGGAAATGGGCCTCATCTCGCCTGGAGGGGAAAACCTCCTGGATTTTCTCGAGTTGCGGCAGGTGCTCTCGACTTACGATGGGGGAACTCAGGGACCCGCTCATGTGGACCCATGAAAGGCCACTCCCCATGCGAGTTGCTCTGGGGCCTCTCGGGATTCCTCTGACGTAGATGCCGGGGCCTAAGACCTTGTGTGGAGTCGGTGCTGGAACCTGTGGTTTCCTCTCCAGTGCTGACATGGATCTTGGGGTACTTCTGGAGTCTCCCCAGGGGAGTCAGTCCTCGTCTCGAGTGGGGGCATGCACGTGCGCTTTCCTCCCGAGCTGTAGCTGCAGTGTCACGCTTCCCTTCGCCTGGATCAAGGGATCTGAGGCTTTCCCTCGAGGCTTTCCCATGAGGCTTTCCCACAGGGCTGTCCCACGTGCCACTGTGGTGTGATTCGATCCTCGGCGTGAAAGTCAAGGCAGTGCAAGGAAAACAGGTTTCTCTGGAAAGGACTGAGACATCTGGGGTACTCTTGGAATGGTGGAACGACCATGGTGCTCCTCTCGGTTTTACTGTGGAGAGCGCCTCCTCTTGAGATGGGCCGGGAACACCGGGAATTATTTCCCAGCCAAGCAGGGATAGGATCACTCCTCTAGCTATGAGGTGGAAACGGAGCTCCTCTGGATGTGGGCGGGACCCTCGTGCTTCCTCTCAAGTGGAGATGGGTATGTTGGGGAACTTTTTGAGTTGCAGCAAGGGTGTGAAGGACCCTTTGGAAGTTCCAGAGTTTAGGTGTGATTAGCCTCGAGACGCCTCAGTGGAAATAGGCCTCATCTGGCTTGGAGGGGAGAGCCTCCTTGATTTTCTCGAGTTGGGGTAGGTGCTCTCGTCTTCCGACGGGGACCTCAGGGACCCGCTCTGGTGACCTTATAAATGCCAGTCCCCATGCGAGTTGCTTGGGAGCCTGCCGGGATTCCTCTCCCGTGGATGCCAGGACCTAATATCTTGTGTGGAGTCTGTGCCGGAACCTGAGGATTCCTCTCCATAACTGACATAGATCTTGGGGTTATTTTTGAATCTCCCCAGGAGAGTTAGTCCTCGGCTCAAATGGGGGCATGCAATCGTGCTTTCCTCCCGTGCTGTAGCAGCAGTGTCACGCTTCCCGTAGTGCCCGGGAGCCAGTGTGAAGAAACCCGCCCGTGACAAGGTCATGAGGAAGGAAGCTGACATGCTCAAGGCGTGCTCAGACTTCAGGGATCCCTCTGGAAATTCCTAAGCATGTACCCCAACAAAAATCTGCCGGCTTTTGTGCTCTGCTTTTCCACTCTTCTGACATTTTCTGGAAAATGTCAATTCAGGGCTTTAGTCTTCTTCATTTGAAAGAGTGTTTCAATTAAAAACCCCTCTGATGGCTTTCTAGCCTGCCTGCAGGACTCGTACAGCTGCGCATTTGATTGTTTGAGGCCTCCTGACCACAGGAGGCAAAGGAAGCTTAAAACATCCTAGGAATGTAGGGGCTTCTGAAGAGTCTAAATCTTTAGAATAGGACTGATGAAAAGTTTCATTTGTTGAGTCAATGCTTGCTGCCAAATTTTCATATCCTTTATTTTTAGATATAGTTGTTGTATAGAAAAACAAGTAGTAGACCTGGTATTAGCAACACTAGATCTTTGAGTTAAGTACCTTCTTTGTTATATCCCACTGCACCTTTGTTCTATAGAGATGTAACTTTAATGCTTTAAGGAGATGCAGATTAAAGAAAAACACTTGAGGGGAAAACAAAATTAACATTCATTAAGGAAGAGAGCCAAAAAGTGTTAACAAGCCTCTTGGCCAGAAGATAATGTAAATCACCTGAGACCTTTTGTATACAAAATGATATACGGAAAGAATCTGGGTTGCGAATGCTACATAATTTTGTGTTACCCATTGATTCTCTGGTGTATCAAAGGCCTTCTGAACAATAAAAGGAGGGGGGCCAGTTTCTCGGGCCAGCTTCTCGAACTAGTCTCCTCGGCCTGGTTTCTTGGGACTCTGGCTCCCCCCGTGTTTTCTCTCTCTTTTCTTCTCTCCCTTCCCTCTCTCTGCTCTTTAACTTCAGGCTGAATCTCCACCTGGGGCGCGGAGGCTCTCCAGGTCTACTTACTTGCCCTGGCTGTTAAGAACCGCAGGAAAGGGAGCTTAAGGTGAGGCACCCTTAGATATTCAAGCGGGTGCCAGTGGCCCAATGTAGATGGTGCAAATTCCTTGTCTGGAATTTTAGTGGCCTTCCGCGTAAACCAAGCTATTCAGCCCTCTTCCTCCACTTAATCTTCCTACTACGCTACAGTTTCTTAATCTAATCTTATATTAATAAATAAAAGAAGTCTTTCCACGCCAACGCCGTCCACCCTTCGAATTCCCTGGATCCACCGGGGCTGGACCCCTGCAAGTGGCGTCCAGAACAGGCTATTGGAAGGTAGGTTCCTCGGAGCAAAAATCTCCCCCCAGAGCACTCTCCGTTGCTCCCCCCGGAGCACTCTATGTTGCTCCCCCCAGAGTGACTTAATCACTCCCCCAGGAGTACTTTCGGGTACTCCCCCAGTGGTTGAGTGTTCGGGACGGCTAGGACCCCACTCAGGGTGCCGCGGACCCCCCTGTAGGATAGACAGGGTGAAGAGGAGTGGGAAGTGTTCAAGGGGTTTAAGAGAAACCTGGTGCTCTAGAGGTTGAAAAGAAAACCTGCTATCTTAGGGTTTTAAACAAAACCCCCCCTTGGCTAAGGTAAAACCTTTTTGTCAAGGCAGACTTTTCTATAACTCTTGATTTTCTGACAGGGGTAACAATGACTCAAAACAATGACACCTCTTTATACAAGTAATTTTGTAACTGTTAAACAAAAAAGACAAATTAAAGATTAAAAGGCTAGTGTTACGAGAGCAATGTCCTTGGTTTCCAGAAAAGGGATTTAGATACTTGGTGTGAAGCTAGGAAAAACAGCTAAAAACTTATTATACTTTGCATGGGCCTGTAAATGCTTTTGCTCTGTAAAGTATGATTACAAATGTTCTGGACCCCTGTCATGAGGCTGTTAGATAGCCTATGGGAGAGGCTATAGCAGTTAATGGTAGTGGGTCTCCACCTTCTACGCAGATCATATTTTCTGCCATTGGGAAACAAAAGGAGACAGACAGTACTCTTCCTCCCGAGGAAGGAGGGTGCTTACAGGACGCAGCGGCCGAGGGCCCTGGAGAGCCCCCCTCCCCCTCTACACAAACCAAATCTTTAAAAAAGGTATCTTATTTAAGGCGACACCACTGCAACCTCTGCTTGTGCCTCCCCAGGGCTTAAGAACTCCCCACTTTATATCCAAAGCCTCCCAAAACATGGCTGAAGTTTGGAAAACGATAGTGACAATATTTTTGAGCAAAAGAGCTTTTAAAACAGAGCTTGCCTCCTTGCCATAAAATCCCCTCAGGAGGGGCCTCACCTCCCCCCCCCAAAAAAGGAAGAAAAACAGAAAAAAAGAAAGAAAAATATTCGTAATAAAAAGGACTTTACAAATGCAAAAATGTTTCTCTGAGGCCAAATAGAACATTTTTTGCCAAAATGTCCTGCTAAACAGAGACAAACAACCCGTACCAAACAACCCCAGGTAGCTCAGGCCTGGACCTCAGTTCCACCACCTCAATAATAATAAACTCCTGACTCAGATTCCAATGGAGTGGCTAGTCCCCTGCCTGAGGACATGGTAAGACTTGTGCTGGGGCCATAGCTTGCTTTCTTTTCAAAAAATTTCGGTAGTGTCTTGTGTAGTAAAATTCTGATTATACTGAAAAAATTGAAGTTTTGATCTCGCCACCTGCTAAAAACTGTGCAATTAATAAAAAATTAAAAAAAATAGCACAGCTTTTGCTTTTACCTTATTACCAGACAGAAAAACCAGACAAAAAAAGCCCCAGAGGATCTAGATCTAGCTTTTTGGGTGCAGAATATTGCAGCTTCTAGGTCTTTAAAAGATATTTTAATTCAAGGGTATAAAATGTCATGGCTGTTAGACAATAGACAAGACGTTTCTTACATTGCTGAGAGACTGGCCCAGCTCCTGGCCAACATATACTACTGAAAATGAGTTCATAGGATTAGAGAAAGTGGTATGCAAGATGGAAATGCTATAAAATAAGAGGTGAGAGAGAGTTTAAAACCTTGGTGAGTAGTGAGCTCCCCGGTTGCTGGAAGTATGCAAGCAAAGATTAAATGGTTACTTGTCATCTAAAAGGCCTATAGACCAGATTTGGGTTATACCAAGATCATTGAAAAAGCTTATAAAGATATTGTGTAACACCTCTTTTTCCTGCTTCTTATATTTAGGTCTGCCCAAAAGTTTTAAAACTGATAATCCCTTTAAAGCTGCTGAGAGATTGTTTACTAACTTTAAATGATTTCCCAAAACTATTAGGTGATATTAATTGGATATGCCCACAATTTAAAACTGACTTCTGTAGATTTAAAGCCTTTTGTTGATTGCTTAAAAAAAAACAATCCTAATCCCAGTTCTAAGAAAAGGTTGACTAGTGAGACAGAGTTGGCTTTTGTTAAAGTGAATGAGGCTTTAAATGATCAGTAATTAAGATTAATATTGCCAAAAGAGGAGATTAAATTATTCTTGCCACAAAATGTATACCTACAGGATGCTTGTGACAAGAAGGCCCATTGGTTCCATCTACCAATGACCCCAAGAAAAATAGTTTTATCTTATCCCAACTTGGTGGAACAATTAATTTTAAAAAAAAAAGAAAAAGAAGTGTAAAACTTTTTGGAAAATAAGTAACAAATATATTAATTCCATTCAATAAGGATCAACTGCAAGTCTTTTACAAAAAATAGTGATGATTTGGCAAGTTTCTCTGATAGATTTCAGGAGTCAAATTTTGTTTTATTTGCCCTCAAGCCCCCACAGTAGTTAACAGTGCAAAAATTTTAGATTGGCCAATTTGAGGATACCTGTGGAACTTTCCAACCTTATGTTGTTCCTTCGCTCCCCCTTACCCTGTGGGGGAGGGACATGCTATCTCAAATGGGAGTGTTACTTTTTAGCCCTGATGATAAAGTGACCTCTCAGATGCTGCAGATAGGCTATGATCCATCAAAAGGATTGGGGTAAACAACAGACAAAAATAATTGAGCCAATTTGTCCAACTCCTCGCAAGCTATGTACTGGATTGGGATATCCAAATTTATAATGAAGGCCAGTGTTTTGCTGCCTACCCCATTACATGAAAATCTCAAGATCTGGCGTGGGTGGAACAATGGCCTCTGCCTAAGGAAAAATTACTGACATATTAATTAAAAAGATTAATTCAAGTATACTGATTTATTAAATTGTTTAGTAAAGAGCCATCAAAAATTGTAATTCCATATAACAAAACAACTTGATGCTTTTCAAATGTTTGATGATGATTGGCCAGATTGCTATAGGAAATTATTGTGGTCAAATCTTGCATCATTTACCCTCACATGCTTTGTTAATTCAAAAATTAAAAAAGGATAATTTAAATATAGTTTTTCCTCCATCAGATTTTACAACATGTTCTCTTTGTAATAAGTTAAATGGCTGATTTGTTTGGAAACTATAAGATGTAAAACCGTTGATAAAGTGAAAAGATCTCCTCCAGATAACAAAAAAGATCCTGACCCAGAATTTACTGCGGGTCGAGGAAGTGTTTTATGTTTTTTTCACAGGGTGCAGATTCGTCAATTTGGATCCCGGACAGACTGATTCGCCACAAAAGAAAAAGGAACTTCTCTGCCGCCACCGCCGCGGGGAAACAGCCGCCACGAAAGCCAAGGGCGGGGGCCAGCCTTACTGACTGATGGGACCTAGTGCTCCGCCAGCGTCCATCTGCGAAACTATGGGATAGAGACTTGATGGGAAAAGGAGATGTATGGGAACTGTAAACTATTTGCCTCAAATTTTCGTGTAGCTGGCAAGCCGTGCGCGATGGCAGAAGGAGGCAAAAGAAACATCAAGATCCCGGCGGGACTAACAGCTGCTGCAGCGCAAACTCCAACCAGAAAATGACTCTATTTACTCTATTTTGGCTTGTCTATCCTCTCCTTATGTTCTTCTTTTCACCAATGATTCCAGAAAACTTAACGTACCTAATGTAGCAACTTGTGAACCATGGATGTTTTCATCTTGTTTAACTCCTCAAAGTAATGTATGCTCTTTTGTGGTTTTAAAGATGTCCTGTAACTGTAAACAACTTATTGATATGATAATTATGTTCTTGCTGTGTTACAACAACTGTTATTGTTTACTATGACAGCAATCATTGACTCAACAAGTGTAAATGCCCAATATGTTAAAAAATCAAGTTTTAGGTGTTTTGGAACAGCTCAGATATTAGTTTAGACTTAGGGAAACTTCATAATCAGATTCAGACCTTGGAACACTCCCGATTAGATTTTACCACCGCAGGAGAAGCCAATGACTTTCTCCACACTTTCTCTAACTTCATTTCTGGAAAGACTATTCTGTCAACTGTTTATAATCTTGCTCCTCGTAATCATTCTTCCCTGTATTGTCTAGATTCTTCAGCAGAACATTTGGAATCTCGCGATCGAACTGCACCTGATTTTAAAATTAATTAATTAATTAATTAAAATGGAAAAGGGTGAGATGCGGGAGCCAGTGTGAGGAAGCCCGCCCATGACAAGGTCATGAGGAAGGAAGCTGACATACACAAGGCGTGCTCAGACTTCAGGGACCCCTCTGGAAATTCCTAAGCATGTACCCCAACAAAAATCTGCCGGCTTTTGTGCTCTGCTTTTCCACTCTTTTGACATTTTTCTGGAAAAAGTCAATTCAGGGCTTCAGTCTTCTGCATTTGAAAGAGTGTTTCAATCTAAAAACCCCCTCTGATGGCTTTCTAGCCTGCCTGCAGGACTCATACAGCTGTGCATGTGATTGTTTGAGTCCTGCTGACCGCAGGAGGCAAAGGAAGCTTAAAACATCCTAGGAATGTAGGGGCTTCTGAAGAGTCTAAATCTTTAGAATAGGACTGATGAAAAGTTTCATTTGTTGAGTCCAATGCTTGCTGCCAAATTTTCATATCCTTTATTTTTAGATATAGTTGGCGTATAGAAAAACAAGTAGTAGACCTGGTATTAGCAACATTAGATCTTTGAGTTAAGTACCTTCTTTGTTATATCCCACGGCACGTTTGTTCTATAGAGATGTAACTTTAATGCTTTAAGGAGATGCAGACTAAAAAAAAAAAAAAAAAACACTTCAGGGGAAACAAAATTAACATTCATTAAGGAAGAGAGCCAAAAAGTGTTAACAAGCCTCTTGGCCCAGAAGATAATGTAAATCACCTGAGACCTTTTGTATACAAAATGATATACAGAAAGAATCTGGGTTGCGAACGCTACATAATTTTGTGTTACCATTGATCTCTGTGTATCAAAGGCCTTCTGAACAATAAAGGAGGGGGGGCCAGTTTCTCGGGCCAGCTTCTCGAACTAGTCTCTCGGCCTGGTTTCTTGGGACTCTGGCTCCCCCCGTGATTTCTCTCTCTTTTCTTCTCTCCCTTCCCTCTCTCTGCTCTTTAACTTCAGGCTGAATCTCCACCTTGGGGCGCGGAGGCTCGCCAGGTTACTTACTTGCCCTGGCTGTTAAGACCCGCACGAAAGGAAGCTTAAGGCGAGGCACCCTTAGATACTAGAGCGGGCGCCGGTGTCCCAAAGTAGATGGTGCAAATTCCTTGTCTGGAATTTTATTGGCCTTCCCCGCTACACCAAGCTATTCAGCCCTCTTCCTCCACTTAATCTTCCTACTACACTAGAGTTTCTTAATCTAATCTTATATTAATAAATAAAGAAGTCTTACCATGCCAACACTGTCCACCCTTAGAATTCCCTGGATCCACCGGGGCTGGACGCCGGCACCGTCAAGTGTATGAAGGGATCTGTGGTTCTCCCTCCAGGCTTTCCCACGTGGCTTTCCCAGGAGGCATTCCCACAGGGCTGTCCCACGTGCCACCGTGGTGTGAGTCGATCCTCGGCGTGGAAAGTCGAGGCAGTGCAGGAAAACAGGTTCCTCTTGAAATGGACTGAGACATCTGGGGGACTCTTGGAATGATGGCACGACACTGGAAGTTCCTCTCGCCTTTCCTGTGGAGAGCGCCTCCTCTTGAGATGCATCGGGAACGCCAGGAAATCTTTCCCGAGGAGGCGGGGAAAGGATGCCTCATCTCGAGGTACGAGGGGGAAATGGGGCTCCTCTCTATGTGGGCACAATCCTCGTGTTTCCTCTCGGGTGGGAACGGGTATGTCGGGGAACATCTTGAGTTGCAGCAAGGGTGTGAAGGACCCTTTGGACGTTCCAGAATTTCGCCTGTGATTAGCCTCGATATGCCTCAATGGAAACGGGCCTCATCTCGCCTGGAGGGGAAAAACCTCCTGGATTTTCTTGAGTTGCGGCAGGTGCTCTCTACTTACGACGGGGACCTCAGGGACCCGATCTGGTGGCCTAAGAAAGGCCAGTCCCCATGCGAGCTGCTAGGGGCCTCTTGGGATTCCTCTCCCGTTGATGCCGGGGCCTAAGACCTTGTGTCGAGTCAGTGCCAGAACCTGAGGATTCCTCTCCAGTGCTGACATTTATCTGAGGGTACTTCTGGAGTCTCCACGGGGGAGTTAGTCCTCGGCTCGAGTCAGGGAATGCACGAGCGCTTTCCTCCCGAGCTGTAGTAGCAGAGTCACGCTTCCCGTCGCATGGATCAAGGGATCTGTGGCTTTCCCTCAAGGCTTTCCCACGAGGCTTTCCCTCCGAGGCTTTCCCACAGGGCTGTCCCACATGCCACTGTTGGAGTGAATCGATCCTCGGCCGTGAAAGTCGAGGCAGTGCAGGGAAAACAGGTTCCTCTGGAAAGGACTGAGACATCTGGGGGGACTCTGGGAATGGTGGCACGACCCTGGAGTTCCTCTCGCCTTTCCTGTGGAAAGGGTCTTCTCTCTTGAGAATGGACAGGAACGCTGGGAATTCTTTCCGGACCACGCAGGGAAAGGATCCCTCATCTCGAGCTACAAGGCAGAAACGGGGCTCCTCTGGATGTCGGCGGGACCCTCATGCTTCCTCTGGAGTGGAGACGGGTATGTTGGGGAACTTCTTGAGTTGCAGCAAGGGTGTGAAGACTCTTTGGAATTTCCAGAGGTTAGATGTGAATAGCCTCGAGACGCCTCAGCGGAAATGGGCCTCATTTCGACTGGAGGGGAGAACCTCCTGGATTTTCTCGAGTTGCGGCAGGTGCTCTCGACTTATGACGGGGCCCTCCGGGACCCGTATGGTGTCATCAGGAAAGGCCAGTCCCCATGCGAGTTGCTAGGGGGACACTCCGGATTTCTCTCCCGTCGATGCTGGGGCCTAACACCTTGTGTGGAGTCGGGCCGGAGCCTGAGGATGCCTCTGCAGTGCTGACATGGATCTTGAGTACTTCTGCAGTCTCCACAGGGGAGACAGTCCTCGTCTCGAGTGGGCTCATGCACCTGCACTTTCCTTCCGAGCTGTAGCAGCAGTGTCATGCTTCCCTTCGCGTGGATCAAGGGATCTGTGGATTTCCCTCCAGGCTTTCCCACGAGGCTTTCCCACGATGCTTTCCCACAGGGCTGTCCCAAGTGCCACCGTGGTGGGAGTCGATCCTCGGCGTCAAAGCCGAGGCATTGCAGGGGAAAACAGGTTCCTCTGGAATGAAATGAGGCATCTGAGGCCTCTTGGAATGGTGACACGACCCTGGAATTCCTCTCGCATTTCCTGTGGAGAGTGCCTCCTCTTGAGATGCGATGGGAATGCCGGAAATTCTTTCCCGAACAAGCAGGGAAAGGATCCCTCATGTCCAGCTGCGAGGCGGAAACGGGGCTCCTCTGGAAGCGGGCGGACCCTCGTGCTTCCTCTCGAGTGGAGACGGGTATGTCGGAGAACTTCTTGACTTGCAACTAGGTTGTGAAGGACACTTTCGACATTCCAGAGGTTAGTTGTTCTTAGCCTCGAGACGCCTGAGCGGAAATGGGCCTCATCTCGCCTGGAGGGGAGAACCTCTTGGATTTTCTCGAGTTGCGGCAGGTGCTCTCGAGTTACAACGGAGACCTCAGGGACCCGCTCTGGTGACCTCAGGAAAGGCCAGTCCCCATGCGAGTTGCTACAGGGCCTCTCAGGATTCCTCTCCCTTCGATGCCGGGCCAAAGACCTTGTGTGGAGTCGGGCGGAACCTGAGGATTCCTCTCCAGTACTGACATGGATCTTGGCGTAATTCTGGAGTCTCCCAAAGGGCGTCAGTCCTCGTCTCGAGTAGGGGCATGCACGTGCGCTTTCCTCCCGAGCTATAGCAGCAGTGTCACGCTTCCCGTCTCGTGGATCAAGGGATCTGTGGTTTCCCTCGAGTCTTTCCCGTGGGGCTTTCCCACAGTGCTATTCCACGTGCCACCATTGTGTGAGTCGATCCTCGGCGTTAAAGTCGAAGCAGTGCAGAGAAAACAGGAACCTCCTTCCCCACAGTAGGGGTACACTGTCCCCTTGGGCGGGTTTCTCCAGGGCACTCGCGCTGGAGGGTTGCCAGTGGAGTTGCGGGCCTCAGGCTCCACATGAGAAAAGCCCCAAATGGCATTAGCTGTCAGTCCAGAGGCTGGCCCTCAGGTCTCTGGCCGGAGCCTTGGGCTCCAGGCAACTCACAGCCCTCGGGGGTGGCGCTCTGGGACTGCTGTAGGGAAAGGATGCCAAGAGCCCACGGAGGAGTTGGGGAGGGGGCAGGGGGGAAACGGAGGCGAGGACAGCGAGGGATCTAGGTGGAGGAGCGCTGGAGAGAGAGTCCGGTGTCCTGGAATGCTTGGATGACCCAGCGGGGAACAGTCAAGGCCCAGGGACTTGTGGAATGTGAAAAGGCGGGAAACCCCAGAGCAAGGCAGGCTGGGGAAGGGGGCGTGGGCGGCCAGTTCAAAGGACCTAGGGGCGTTTCCTAGGTGGTGAGCTCCCTTGGCACTGCTGAGGCCCCTGATTGCCACCCTGGGTTGATCCCACCCCCTCGGCGAGGCAGGGCCACAAACCAAAGCCCCCGAAGTGCCCGCCCACCCGACGAGGATCTTGGCAGTCCGGGCCACAGCCATGCCGGAAAAGCCCACTCGCTCCACGGGACTCCGTCCAGGGTCTCTGCTTGGAAAGAGGCCAGGGGCGCACCCTCCATCTACCCACCCAAACCCTATTGACGTCAATGGGGCGGAGCCGCTCCCGCTCTCCAGAGTCCTGAGCCTGCTTGTCCCGCCCACTCGGCCAGCAGTCTGCAGCGTGCCCGTGTGCCTCTCCCACCATGGCTTTGTCCGGCTCCTCCAGCACCTCAAGCGGTACGTTTGCCCTCGGTCCCTGGGGTCGGATCACGTCTCAGGGGATTTGCGGGTGGCCCCGGCAAAGGCTCTCGGCCAACGTGTCGACCCCCCCCCGTCCGAGTACGGTGGGACCCATCTCCGGCCGGGGTTCCTAGGCGTCAGGTGTGCCCAAAGTCGGAGGGCGTGGCATCGTTCGTTCATCTTGCTCCTTTGGCACACACATGCTTCTCCTTCTCTTTTCTGGGAAGACAGTGTTGTTTCAGGGGCGCGCTGAGGGGGGTGGGCCGGGGTTGGAGGTGGTTGGAGCGGTGCTGTTTTGGGATGAGGCCCTTTATCCTCACATCTTCCTGTGGAATGGGAGTCGGGGAGCTCTGTGGCCTTGCTGCCTTCAGTGGCTTCCTCTGCACAGGGGCCTAGTGGCTTCTGCCTTCTGTCAGGCGTTACCGGGTTTGGGCTTCGCTTTGGGGGCGTTGGCCTTTGCCTTGGCCTGGGCCTTGGCCTTGCCCTTGGCGTTGCCCTTGCCCTTGCCCTTGGACCCTTACCTTGCCTTGCCCTTGCCCTTGAACTGACCTTGAACTTGACCCTTGAACCCTTGACCGACCTTTTGAACTTGACCTTGAACTTGACCTTCACCTTAACTTGAACTTGACCCTGACCTTGAACTTGAACTTGACTTGAACTTGAACTTGACCTTGACCTTGACCAAC
>NW_017209289.1:0-3415 GCF_001704415.2 Capra hircus | reverse complement strand
CTCAGTGGATCCATCATAAACTTGTGAATTATATAAAGGGTGAATTACACTTAAGGAGAGACTGACTACTAAGCTCAAAAGCAAAATTCATGTACGTAGGACCTCTCCACGCGGGATGACCTCCTCCATCATATTTGCAGGGTGGCCAACATGTCATGCTTGATGTACTTTCTAGTTGATTTTAGAGCTCAGGAAGAGCTCCGAGTTATGGCACGTCTGGTGAGCATGGTCAGTTGCTAAGCTTTTCTCGTGACAGTACTGTTTTCATGCATATACGTGCACAACTCTAGAGGCGACCATCTCGCGATCACAAGGCTACCATGCTAATTTATCAGTTTCTCTACATACCTGTTGCTTAATTGTGGTGGAAGGGAATGGCAAACACTTCAGTATTCTTGCCTTGAGAACCCCATGAAAGTATGAAAAGGCAAAATGATAGGATACTGAAAGAGGAACTCCCCAGGTCAGTAGGTGCCCAATATGCTACTGGAAATCAGTGGAGAAATAACTCCAGAAAGAATGAAGGGATGGAGCAAAGCAAAAACAATACCCAGTTGTGGATGTGACTGGTGATAGAAGCAAGGTCCAATGCTGTAAAGAGCAATATTGCATAGGAACCTGGAATGTCAGGTCATGAATCAAGGCAAATTGGAAGTGGTCAAACAAGAGATGGCAAGTGAAACGTTGACATTCTAGGAATCAGCAAACTAAAATGGACTGGAATGGGTGAATTTAACTCAGATGACCATTATATCTACTACTGGGCAGGAATCCCTCAGAAGAAATGGAGTAGCCATCATGGTCAACAAAAGAGTCCAAAATGCAGTACTTGGATGCAATCTCAAAAATGACAGAATGATCTCTGTTCGTTCCAAGGCAAAACCATTCAATATCACAGTAATCCAAGTCTATGCCCCCAACCAGTAACACTGAAGAAGCTGAAGTTGAATGGTTCTATGAAGACCTACAAGACCTTTTAGAACTAACACCCAAAAAAGATGTCCTTTTCATTATAGGGGACTGGAATGCAAAAGTAGGAAGTCAAGAAACACCTGGAGTAACAGGCAAATTTGGCCTTGGAATGCAGAATGAAGCAGGGCAAAGACTAATAGAGTTTTGCCAAGAAAATGCACTGGTCATAGCAAACACCCTCTTCCAACAACACAAGAGAAGACTCTACACATGGACATCACCAGATGGTCAACACTGAAATCAGATTGATTATATTCTTTGCAGCCAAAGATGAGCTCTATACAGTCAACAAAAACAAGACCAGGAGCTGACTGTGGCTCAGATCATGAACTCCTTATTGCCAAATTCAGACTTAAATTGAAGAAAGTAGGGAAAACCACTAGACCATTCAGGTATGACCTAAATCAAATCCCTTATGATTATACAGTGGAAGTGAGAAATAGATTTAAGGGCTAGATCTGATAGAGTGCCTGATGAACTATGGAATGAGGTTCATGACATTGTACAGGAGACAGGGATCAAGACCATCCCCATGGAAAAGAAATGCAAAAAAGCAAAATGGCTGTCTGGGGAGGCCTTACAAATAGCTGTGAAAAGAAGAGAGGAAAAGCAAAGGAGAAAAGGAAAGATATAAGCATCTGAATGCAGAGTTCCAAAGAATAGCAAGAAGAGATAAGAAAGCCTTCCTTCAGCGATCAATGCAAAGAAATAGAGGAAAACAACAGAATGGGAAAGACTAGAGATCTCTTCAAGAAAATTAGAGATACCAAGGGAACATTTCATGCAAAGATGGGCTCGATAAAGGACAGAAATGGTATGGACCTAACAGAAGCAGAAGATATTAAGAAGAGGTGGCAAGAATACACAGAAGAACTGTACAAAAAAGATCTTCACGACCAGATAATCATGATGGTGTGATCACTCATCTAGAGCCAGACATCCTGGAATGTGAAGTCAAGTGGGCCTTAGAAAGCATCACTATGAACAAAGCTAGTGGAGGTGATGGAATTCCAGTTGAGCTATTTCAAATCCTGAAAGATGATGCTGTGAAAGTGCTGCACTCAATATGCCAGCAAATTTGGAAAACTCAGCAGTGGCCACAGGACTGGAAAAGGTCAGTTTTCATTCCAATCCAAAAAGAAAGGCAATGCCAAAGAATGCTCAAACTACCACACAATTGCACTCATCTCACATGCTAGTAAAGTAATGCTCAAAATTCTCCAAGCCAGGCTTCAGCAATACGTGAACCGTGAACTTCCTGATGTTCAAGCTGGTTTTAGAAAAGGCAGAGGAACCAGAGATCAAATTGCCAACATCCTGGATCATGGAAAAAGCAAGAGAGTTCCAGAAAAACATCTATTTCTGCTTTATTGACTATGCCAAAGCCTTTGACTGTGTGGATCACAATAAACTGTGGAAAATTCTGAAAGAGATGGGAATACCAGACCACCTGACCTGCCTCTTGAGAAATCTGTATGCAGGTCAGGAAGCAACAGTTAGAACTGGACATGGAACAGACTGGTTCCAAATAGGAAAAGGAGTACGTCAAGGCTGTATATTGTCACCTGCTTATTTAACTTCTATGCAGAGTACATCATGAGAAACGCTGGACTGGAAGAAACACAAGCTGGAATCAAGATTGCCGGGAGAAATATCAATAACCTCAGATATGCAGATGACACCACCCTTATGGCAGAAAGTGAAGAGGAACTAAAAAGCCTCTTGATGAAAGTGAAAGAGGAGAGTGAAAAAGTTGGCTTAAAGCTCAACATTCAGAAAACGAAGATCATGGCATCTGGTCCCATCACTTCATGGGAAATAGATGGGGAAACAGTGGAAACAGTGTCAGACTTTATTTTTTGGGCTCCAAAATCACTGCAGATGGTGACTGCAGCCATGAAATTAAAAGACGCTTACTCCTTGGAAGAAAAGTTATGACCAACCTAGATAGCATATTCAAAAGCAGAGACATTACTTTGCCGACTAAGGTCCGTCTAGTCAAGGCTATGGTTTTTCCAGTGGTCATGTATGGATGTGAGAGTTGGACTGTGAAGAAGCTGAGCGCCGAAGAATTGATGCTTTTGAACTGTGGTGTTGGAGAAGACTCTTGAGAGTCCCTTGGACTGCAAGGAGATCCAACCAGTCCATTCTGAAGGAGATCAGCCCTGGGATTTCTTTGGAAGGAATGATGCTAAAGCTGAAACTCCAGTACTTTGGCCACCTCATGTGAAGAGTTGACTCATTGGAAAAGACTCTGATGCTGGGAGGGATTGGGGGCAGGAGGAGAAGGGGACGACAGAGGATGAGATGGCTGGATGGCATCACTGACTCGATGGATGTGAGTCTGAGTGAACTCGGGAGTTGGTGATGGACAGGGAGGCCTGGCGTGCTGCGATTCATGGGGTCGCAAAGAGTCGACACGACTGAGTGACTGAACTGAACT
>NW_017209288.1:0-3415 GCF_001704415.2 Capra hircus | reverse complement strand
CTTTCCCAGAGTGGCTTTCCCACGTTCCACAGTGGTGTGAGTCGATCCTCGGCTTAAAAGTCGAGGCAGTGCAGGGAAACCAGGTTCCCTGAATGGACTGAGACATCTGGGGGACTCTGGCAATGGTGGCACGAACCTGGAGTTCCTCTCGCTTTTCCTCTGGAGAGCGCCTCCTCTTGAGATGCGACGGGAACGCGCGAATTCTTTCCCCACCACGCAGGGAAAGGACCAAACCTCTCGAGTTAGGAGGCGGAAACGTGGCTCCTCTTGATGTGGCGGCACTTTCCTGCTTCCTCTCGAGTGGTGACGGGTAATGTCGCGGAACTTCTTGAGTTGCAGCAAGGGTGTGAAGGACCCTTTGGAAGTTCCAGAGGTAAGCTGTGATTAGCCTCGAGATACCTCAGCGGAAATGGGCTTCATGTCGCCTGGAGGGAGAACCTCCTGGATTTTCTCGAGTTGCGGCATATGCTCTCGACTTACGACGGGGACCTCAGGAACCCACTCTGGTGGCCTCTGGAAAGGCCAGTCCCCATGCGAGTTGCTCGGGGGCCTCTCGGGATTCCTCTCCTGTCGATGCCCGGGGTCTAAGACCTTGTGTGGAGTCAGTGCCGGAACCTGAGGATTCCTCTCAGTGCCGACATGGATCTTCCGGACTTCTGGAATCTCCCCAGAGGCGTAAGTCCTCGTCTCGAGTGGGGGCATGCACGTGGGCTTTCCTCGAGCTTAGCAGCAGTGTCACGCTTCCCTTTTCGTGGATCAAGGGATCTGTGTCTTTCCATCTAGACTTTTCCCATGAGGCTTTCCCAGGAGCTTTCCCACAGGGCTTTCCCACGTGCCACGGTGGTGTGAGTCGATCCAGCTTTAAAGTCGAGGCAGTGAAGGGAAAACAGTTTCCCAGGAATGGACTGAGACATCTGGGGACTCAGGGAATGGTGGCACGACCCTGGAGTTCCTCTCGCCTTTCCTGTGGAGAGCGCCTCCTTTGAGAAGCGACGGGAACGCCGGGAATTCTTTCCTACACGCAGGGAAAGTATCCCTCCTCTCTAGCTAGCAGGCGGAAACGGGGCCACTCTGGATATGTGCGGACTCTCGGATTCCTCTTGAGTGGAGACGGGTATGTCGGGGAACTTCTTGAGTTGCAGCAAGGTGTGAAGGACCTTTGGAAGTTCCAGAGTTAAAGTGTGATTACCCCTAGTTGCCTCAACGGAAATGGGCCTCATCTGGCCTGGAGGGGAGAACCTCCTGGATTTTCTCGAGATGCGGCAGGTGCTCTCGACTTACGACGGGGACTCAGGGATCCGCTCTGGTGGCCTCAGGAAAGGCCAGTCCCCATGCGAGTTGCTCGGGGACCTCTCGGGATTCCTCTCCGTCGATGCTGGGGCCTAAGACCTTGTGTGGAGTCAGTGCCGGAACCTGAGGATTCCTCTCCAGTGCAAACATGGATCTTAGGGTACTTCTGGAGTCTCCCCAGGGCAGTCAGTCCTCGTCTCGAGAGGGGGGCATGCACGTGCGCTTTCCTCCCGAGCTGTAGTAGCAGTGTCGTGCTTCCTTCGCGTGGATCAAGGGATCTGTGTCTTTCCCTTGAGGCTTTCCACGAGGCTTTCCCACAGGGCTGTCCCAGGTGCCAGCGAGATGTGAGTCGATCTTCGGCTTGAAAGTCGAGGCAGTGCAGGGAAAATAGATTTCCCTGGAATGGACTGAGACATCCAGGGGACTCTGGGAATGGTGGCACGACCCTGGAGTTCCTCTCGCCTTTCCTGTGGAGAGCACCTCCTCTTGAGATGCAACGGGGAACGCCGGGAATTCTTTCCCGACCACGCTGGGAAAGGATACCCCCCTCGAGCTAGGAGGCGGAAACGGGCTATTCTGGATGAGGGCGGGACTCTCGTGCTTCCTCTCGAGTGGAGTGGGTATGTCGGGGAACTTCTTGAGTAACAGCAGGGGTGTGAAGGACCCTTTGGAGGTTCCAGATGTTAGATGTGATTACCTCGACGCCTCAGCGGAAATGGGCCTCATCTCGAATGGAGGGGAGAACCTCCTGGATTTTCTCGAGTTGCGGCAGGTGCTCTCGACTTACGACGGGGACCTCAGGACCCGATCTGGTGGCCTCAGGAAAGGCCAGTCCCGATGCGAGTTGCTCGGGGGCCTCTCGGGATTCCTCTCCGTCGATGCCGGGGCCTAAGACCTTGTGTGGAGTCGGTGCGGGAACCTGAGGATTCCTTCCAGTGCTGACATGGATCTTGGGGTACTTCTGGAGTCTCCCCATGGAGTCAGTCCTCGTCTCGTTTGGGGCATGCACGTGCGCTTTTCTCCCGAGCTGTAGCAGCAGTGTCACTCTTCCCTACGCGTGGATCAAGGGATCTGTGGCTTTCCCTCGAGGCTTTCCCACGAGGCTTTCCCAAGAGGCTTTCCCACAGGGCTGTCCAACGTGCCATCGCGGTGTGAGTCCATCCTCGGCTTGAAAGTCGACGCAGTGCAGGGAAAACAGGTTTCCCTGGAATGGACTGAAACATCTGGGGACTCTGGGAATGGGGCCTGATGCTGGAGTTCCTCTCGCCTTTCCTGTGGAGAGGGCCTACTCTTGAGATGAGACGGGAACGCTAGGAATTCTTTCGCGACCACGCAGGGAAAGGATGCCTCCTCTCGAGCTAGCAGGCGGAAACGGGGCCACTCTGGATATGGGCGGGACCCTCGGTTCCTCTTGAGTGGAGACGGGTATGTCGGGGAACTTCTTGAGTTGCAGCAAGGAAGTGACGGACCCTTTGGAAGTTCCAGAGGTAAGGTGTGATTAGCCTCGAGATACCTCAGCGGAAATAGGTCTCAGCTCGCCTGCAGGGGAGAACCTCCTGGATTTTCTCGAGTTGCGGCTGGTGCTCTCGACTTATGACGGGGAACTCAGGTACCCGGTGTGGTGGCCTCAGGAAAGGCCAGTCCCCATGCGAGTTGCTCAGGGGCCTATCGGGATTCCTCTCCCGTCGATGCTGGGTCCTAAGACATGGTGTGGACTCAGTGCCAGAACCTGAGAATTCCTCTCCAGTGCCGACATGGATCTTGGGGTACTTCTGGATTCTCCCAGGGCAGTCAGTCCTCGTCTCGAGTGGGGGCATGCACGTGCGCTTTCCTCCCGAGCTGTAGCAGCAGTGTCGCGCTTCCCTTCGCGTGGATCAAGGGATCTGTGTCTTTCCCTCGAGGCTTTCCACGAGGCTTTCCCACAGGGCTGTCCACGTGTCACCGTGGTGTGAGTCGATCCTCGGATTGAAAGTCGAGGCAGTGCAGGGAAAACAGGTTTCCCTGGAATGGACTGAGACATCCAGGGACTTTGGGAATGGGGCTTGAGACTGGAGTTCCTCTCGCCTTTCCTGTGGAGAGCGCCTACACTTGAGATGAGACGGGAACGCTAGGAATACTTTCCGAC
>NW_017209287.1:0-3416 GCF_001704415.2 Capra hircus | reverse complement strand
GGGCTGTCCCACGTGCCACCGTGGTGTGAGTCGATCCTCGGCTTGAAAGTCGAGGCAGTGCAGGGAAAACAGGTTTCCCTGGAATGGACGGAGACATCTGGTTGACTCTGGAAATGGTGGCACGACCTGGAGTTCCTCTCGCCTTTCCTGTGGAGAGCGCCTCCTCTTGAGATGCGACGGGAACGCCGGGAATTCTTTCCCGACACCGTAGGGAAATGATCCCTCCTCTCGAGCTAGGAGGCGTAAACGGGGCTCCTCTGGATGTGGCAGGACTCTCGTGCTTCCTCTCGAGTGGAGACGGTATGTCGGGGAACTTGTTGAGTTGCAACAATGGTGTGAAGGACCCTTTGGAAGTTCCAGAAGTTAGGTGTGAATTAGCCTCGAGACGCCTCAGCGGAAATGGGCCTCAACTCGCCCTGGAGGGGAGCACCTCCTGGATGTTCTCGAGTCGCGGCAGGTGCTCTCGTCTTACAACGGGACCTCAGGGACCCGCTCTGGTGGCCTCAGGAAAGGCCAGTCCCCATGCGAGTTGCTCGGGGCCCTCTCAGGATTCCTCTCCGTCGATGCTGGGGCCTAAGATCTTGCGTGGAGTGGGTGCCGGAACCTGAGGATTCCTCTCCAGTGCTGACGTGGATCTTGGGTACTTCTGGAGTCTCCCCAGGGGATACAGTCCTCGTCTCGAGTGGGGCATGCACGTACGCTTTCCTCCGGAGCTGTAGCAGCAGTGTCGCGCTTCCCTTCGCATGGATTAAGGGATCTGTGGCTTTCCTCGAGGCTTTCCCACGAGGCTTTCCAAAAGAGGCTTTCCCACGAGGCTTTCCCACAGGGCTGTCCCACGTGCCACCGTAGTGTGTGTCATCCTCGGGCTTGAAAGCCGAAGCAGTGCAGGGAAAACAGGTTTCCCTGGAATCGACGGAGACATCTGGGGGACTCTGGGAATGGTGGCACGACCCTGGACTTCCTCTCGCGCCTTTCCTGTGGAGAGTGCCTCCTCTTGAAATGTGACGGGAAACGCGGGAATTATTTCCGACCCACGCAGGGAAAGGATCCCTCCTCTCGAGCTATGAGGCGGAAACGGGGATCCTCGGGATGTGGGCGGGACTCGTGTGCTTCCTCTCGAGTGGAGACGGGTATGTCGGGGAACTTCTTGTGTTGCAGCAAGGGTGTGAAAGACCCTCTGGAAGTTTCAGAGTTTTGGTGTGAAAAGCCTCGAGACACCTCAGCGGAAATGGGCCTCATCTCGCCTGGAGGGGAGAATCTCCTGGATTTTTCTCGAGTTGCAGCAGGTGCTCTCGACTTACGACGGGGACCTCAGGGACCCGCTCTGGTGGCCTCAGGAAAGGCCAGTCCCCATGCGAGTTGCTCGGGCCTCTCGGATTCCTCTCCCATCGATGCTAGGGCCTAAGACCTTGTGTGGAGCCGGTGCCGGAACCTGAGGATTCCTCTCCAGTGCTGACATGAATCTTGGGGTACTTCTGGAGTCACCCCAGGGGAGTCAGTCCTCGTCTCGAGTGGGGGCATGCACGTGGGCTTTCTTCACGTGCTGTAGCAGAAGTGTCACACTTCCCTTCACGTGGATCAAGGATCTGTGGCTTTCCCTCGAGGCTTTCGCACGAGGCTTTCCCACGAGGCTTTCCCACAGGGCGGTCCCACGTGCCACCGTGGGTGTGAGTCGATCCTCGGTTGAAAGTCGAGGCAGTGCAGGGAAAACAGGTTTCCCTGGAATGGACGGAGACATCTGGTTGACTCTGGAAATGGTGGCACGACCCTGGAGTTCCCCTCGCCTTTCCTGTGGAGAGCGCCTCCTCTTGAGATGCGACGGGAACGCCGGGAATTTTTCCCGACAACGTAGGGAAATGTTCCCTCCTCTCGAGCTAGGAGGCGTAAACGGGGCTCCTCTGGATGTGGCAGGACTCTCGTGCTTCCTCTCGAGTGGAGACGGGTATGTCGGGGAACTTGTTGAGTTGCAACAATGGTGTGAAGGACCCTTTGGAAGTTCCAGAAGTTAGGTGTGATTAGCCTCGAGACGCCTCAGCGGAAATGGGCCTCAACTCGCCTGGAGGGGAGCACCTCCTGGATGTTCTCGAGTCGCGGCAGGTGCTCTCGTCTTACAACGGGGACCTCAGGGACCCGCTCTGGTGGCCTCAGGAAAGGCCAGTCCCCATGCGAGTTGCTCGGGGGCCTCTCAGGATTCCTCTCCCGTCGATGCTGGGGGCCTAAGATCTTGCGTGGAGTGGGTGCCGAACCTGAGGATTCCTCTCCAGTGCTGACGTGGATCTTGGGTACTTCTGGAGTCTCCCCAGGGGATACAGTCCTCGTCTCGAGTGGGGGCATGCACGTACGCTTTCCTCCGGAGCTGTAGCAGCAGTGTCGCGCTTCCCTTCGCATGGATTAAGGGATCTGTGGCTTTCCCTCGAGGCTTTTCCCACGAGGCTTTCCAAAGAGGCTTTCCCACGAGGCTTTTCCCACAGGGCTGTCCCACGTGCCACCGTAGTGTGTGTCAATCCTCGGCTTGAAAGCCGAAGCAGTGCAGGGAAAACAGGTTTCCCTGGAATCGACGGAGACATCTGGGGGACTCTGGGAATGGTGGCACGACCCTGGACTTCCTCTCGCCTTTCCTGTGGAGAGTGCCTCCTCTTGAAATGTGACGGAACGCCGGGAATTATTTCCCGACCACGCAGGGAAAGGATCCCTCCTCTCGAGCTATGAGGCGGAAACGGGGATCCTCGGGATGTGGGCGGGACTCGTGTGCTTCCTCTCGAGTGGAGACGGGTATGTCGGGAAACTTCTTGTGTTGCAGCAAGGGTGTGAAAGACCCTCTGGAAGTTTCAGAGTTTTGGTGTGAAAAGCCTCGAGACACCTCAGCGGAAATGGGCGCTCATCTCGCCTGGAGGGGAGAATCTCCTGGATTTTCTCGAGTTGCAGCAGGTGCTCTCGACTTACGACGGGGACCTCAGGGACCCGCTCTGGTGGCCTCAGGAAAGGCCAGTCCCATGCGAGTTGCTCGGGGCCTCTCGGGATTCCTCTCCCATCGATGCTAGGGCCTAAGACCTTGTGTGGAGCCGGTGCCGGAACCTGAGGATTTCCTCTCCAGTGCTGACATGAATCTTGGGGTACTTCTGGAGTCACCCCAGGGGAGTCAGTCCTCGTCTCGAGTGGGGGCATGCACGTGGGCTTTCTTCACGTGCTGTAGCAGAAGTGTCACACTTCCCTTCACGTGGATCAAGGATCTGTGGCTTTCCCTCGAGGCTTCGCACGAGGCTTTCCCACGAGGGCTTTCCCACAGGGCGGTCCCCCACGTGCCACCGTGGTGTGAGTCGATCCTCGGCTTGAAAGTCGAGGCAGTGCAGGGAAAACAGGTTTCCCTGGAATGGACGGAGACATCTGGTTGACTCTGGAAATGGTGGCACGACCCT
>NW_017209286.1:0-3416 GCF_001704415.2 Capra hircus | reverse complement strand
ACTTTCAGGTTCTTTGCTTACCAAAGGAGGCCCAATTTCACTCAAAAGTTTTGAGAACTGTGTTTAATAAATGCAAAGAAAAGAGTAAAAAGGAAAGAAAAAAAAAGACCTTGTGAGGAGTTGGGGCAGGAACCTGAGGATTCCTCTACAGTGCTGACATGGATCTTGGGGTACTTCTTGAGCCCCCCAGGGAAGTCAGTCTTCGTCTCGAATGGGGGCCATGCACGTGCGCTTTCCTCCCGAGCTGTAGCAGCAGTGTCACGCTTCTGGTCGCGTGGATCAAGTGATCTGCGGCTTTTCCTCCAGGCTTTACCACGAGGCTATCCCAGAGGGCTGTCCCACACACCGCCGAGGTGTGAAATCGAACCTCGGCGTGAAAGTCGAGGCAAGTGCAGGGAAAACAGGTTTCCCTGGAATGGACTGAGACATCTGCGGGACTCTGGAAATGGTGGCACGACACTGGGGTTCCTCTCGCCTTTCCTGTGGAGAGTGCCTCCTCTTGAAATGCGACGGGAACGCCGGGAATTCTTTCCCACTACGAGGGAAAGGATCCACCTCTCAAGCTATGAGGCGGAAACGGGGCTCCTCTGGATGTGGGAGGGACTCTCGTGCTCCTCTCGAGTGGAGTCCGGTATGTCGGGGAACTTCTTGACTTGCAGCAAGGTTGTGAAGACCCTTTGGAAATTCCAGAGGTTAGGTGTGATTAGCCTCGAGACGCCTCAGTGGAAATGGGCCTCATCTCGGCTGAGGGAGAATCTCCTGGATTTTATCGAGTTGCAGCAGGTGCTCTCGACTTTCGACGGGGACCTCAGGGACCCGCTCTGGTGGCCTCAGGAAAGGCCAGTCCCATGCGAGTTGCTCGGGGGCCTCTGGGATTCCTCTCCATCGATGTCAGGGCCTAACCTTGTGTGGAGTCGGTGCCGGAACTTGAGCATTCCCCTGCAGTGCTGACATGGATCTTGGGGTACCTCTGAAGTCTCCCCAGGGGAGTCAGTCCTCGTCTCGAGTGGGGGCATGCTCGTGCGCTTTCCTTCCGAGGTGTAGCAGCACGGTCACGCTTCCCGGCGAGTGGATCAAGGATCTGTGTCTTTCCCTTGAGGCTTTCCCTCGAGGCTTTCCCACGAGGCTTCCCACAGGGCTGTCCCACGTGCCACCATGGTGTGAGTTGATCCTCTGCTGAAAGTCGAGACAGTGCAGGGAAAACAGGTTTCCCTTGAATGGACTTAGACATCTGGGGAACTCTGGGAACGGTGGCACGACCCTGGAGTTCCTCTCGCCTTTCCTGTGGAGAGCGCCTCCTCTTTAGATGGGACGGGAACTCCGGGGAATTTTTCCGGACCACGAAGGGAAAGGATGCATCCTCTCGAGCTAGGAGGCAGAAACGGGGCTCCTCCGGATGTGGGCAGGACTCTCGTGCTTCCTCTCGAGTGGAGACAGGTATACCGGGGAACTTCTTGAGTTGCAGCAAGGGTGTGAAGGACCCTTTGGAAGTTCCAGAGGTAAGATGTGATTAGCCACGAGACGCCTCAGCGGAAAAGGGCCTCATCTCGCCTGGCGGGAGAACCTCCTGGATTTTCTCGAGTTGCGGCAGGTGCTGTCGACTTACGACGGGGACCTCAGGGACCCGCTCTGGTGGCCTGAGTAAAGGCCAGTCCCATTCGAGATGTTTTGGGGGCCGCTCGGGATTCCTCTACCGTCGATGCCGGGGCCTAAGACTTTGAGTGGAGTCGGTGTCCCAACCTGAGGATTCCTCTCCACTGCGGACATGGATCTTGGGGTACTTCTGGTGTCTCCCCAGGGGAGTCAGTCCTCGTCTCGAGTGGCGGCATGCAGTTCGATTCCTCCGAGCTGTAACAGCAGTGTCACGCTTCCCGTCGAGTGGATCAAGGGATCAGTGTCTTTCCCTTGAGGCTATCCCATGAGGCTTTCCAGGAGGCTTCCCACAGGGCTGTCCCACGTGCCACCGTGGTGTGAGTCGATCCTCGGCATGAAATCGAGGCAGTGCAGGAAAACAGTTTTCCCTGGAATGGACTGAGACATCTGGGGGACTCTGGGAATGGTGGCACGACCTTGAGTTCCTCTCGCCTTTCCTGAGGAGACCGCCTCCTCTTGAGATGCGACGGGAATGCAGGCAATTCTTTCCCAACCACGCAGGGAAAGGATCCATCCTCTCGAGCTAAGAGGCGTAAACGGGGCTCCTCTGGATGTGGGCGGGACTTTCGTGCTTCCTCTCGAGTGGAGACGGGTATGTCGGGGAACTTCTTGAATTACAGCAAGGGTGTGAAGGACCCTTTGGAAGTTCCAGAGGTTAGGTGTGATTAGCCTGGAGACGCCTCAGCGTAATAGGGCCTCATCTCGCCTGGAGGGGAGAACCTCCTGGATTTTCTCGAGATGAGGCAGGTGCTCTCGACATACGATGGGACCTCATTGACTCGCTCTGGTGGCATCAGGAAAGGCCAGTCGCCAAGCAAGTTGCCCAGGGGCCTCTCGGGATTCGACTCCCGTCGATTCCGGGGCCTAAGGCCTTGTGTGGAGTCGGTTCCGGAACCTGAGGATTCCTCTCCAGGGCTGACATGGATATTGGGGTAGTTCTGTAGTCTCCCAGGGGAGTCAGTCCTCTTCTCGAGTGGGGGGCATGCGCGTGAGCTTCACTCCGAGCTCTAGCAGCAGTGTCACGCTTCCCGTCGAGTAGATCAAGGGATCTGTGGCTTTCCCTTCAGGCTTTCCCTCGAGGCTTTCCCACGAGGCTCTCCCACAGGACTGCCCCACGGCCACCGTGGGTGTGAGTCGATCCTCGGCTTGAAAGTCGAGGCAGTGCAGGAAAACAGTTTCCCTGGAATGGACTGAGACATCTGGGGGACTCTGGGAATGGTGGCACGACCTGGAGTTGCTCTCGCCTTTCCTGTGGAGAGCGCCTCCTCTTGAGATGCGACGGGAACGCGGGGAATTCTTTCCCGACCTCGCAGGGAAAGGATCCCTCATCTCGATCTATTAGGCGGAACGTGGCTCCTCTGGATGTGGGCGGGACTCTCGTGATTCCTCTCGAGTGGGAGACGGGTATGTCGGGGAACTTCTTGAGTTGAAGCAAGGGTGTGAAGGACCCTTTGGAAGTTCCAGAGGTTAGGTGTGATTAGCCTCGAGACGCCTCAGCGGAAATGGGCCTAATCTCGCCTGGAGGGAGAACCTCCTGATTTTCTCGAGTTGCGGCAGGTGCTCTCGCCTTTCGATAGGGACCTCAGGGACCCGCACTGGTGGCCTCAGGAAAGGCCAGTCCCCATGCGAGTTGCTGGGCCTCTCGGATTCCTCTCCCGTCGATGCCGGGACCTAAGACCTTGTGTGGAGTCGGTGCCGGAACCTGAGGATTTCCTCTCCAGTGCTGACATGGATTTTGGGGACTTCTGCAGTCTCGCCAGGGG
>NW_017209285.1:0-3416 GCF_001704415.2 Capra hircus | reverse complement strand
TGGTAGCTCGAGAAGAGGGATCTTTCCCTTCGTCGTGGGGAAGAATTCCAGGCCTTCGCGTCGCATCTCAAGAGGAGGCTTTTTCAACAGGAAAGACGAGAAGAACTCCAGGGCCTTGCCAGCATTCAAGAGTCCCCCAGATGTCTAAGTCCATTCAAGAAGAACCTGTTTTCCCTGCACTGCCTCGACGTTCACGGGCCAAGGATCGACTCACACCACCGTGGCACGTGGGACAGCCCTGTTGGAAAGCCTCGTGGGAACGCCTCAATGGAAAGCGACAGATCCCTTGATCCACACGTGAGCAAGCGTGACACTGCTGCTACAGCTCGTGAGGAAATGGCAGGTGCATGCCCCCACACGAGATGAGGAATGACTCCCCCTGGCGAGACTCCAGAAGTACGGAAAGATTCATGTCAGAACTGGAGAGGCATACTCAGGGGTCTGGCCCAACTCCAAAAAGGTCTTAGGCCCCGGCATCGACGGGAGAGGAATCCGAGAGGCTCCAGAGCAACTCGCTTGGGGACTGGCCTTTCCTGAGGCCACCAGAGCGGTCCTGAGGTCCCGTCTTAAGTTGAGAAGCACCTGCCAACAACTCGAGAAAATCCAGGAGGTTCTCCCCTCAGGCGAGATGAGGCCCATTTCCGCTGAGGCGTCTCGAGGATAATCACACCTAACATCTGGAACTTCCAAAGGGTCCTTCACACCCTTGCTGCAACTCAAGAAGTTCCCGACATACCCGTCTCCACTCGAGACGAAGCACGAGAGTCCCGCCCACATCCAGAGGAGCCCCGTTTCCCCTCATAGCTCGAGAGGAGGGATCCTTTCCCTGCGTGGTCGGGAAAGAGTTCCCGGCGTTCCCGTCGCATCTCAAGTGGAGGCGCTCTGCACAGGAAAGGCCAGAGGAACTCCAGGGTCGTGCCACCATTCCAGAGTCCCCCAGATGCCTCAGTCCATTCCAGGAAACCCTGATTTCCCTGCACTGCCTCGACTTACAAGCCGAGGATTGACTCACAACTCGGTGGCATGTGGGACAGCCCTGAGGGAAAGCCTCATGGGAAAGCCTCGTGGGAAAGCACCGACGGAAAGCCACTGATCCTTGATCCTCCCGACGGGAAGCATGACATTGCTGCTACAGCTCGGGAGGAAAGCACAAGTGCATGCCTCCACACGAGACGAAGACTCACTCCTCAGGGGATACTCCAGAAGCACCCCAAGATCCATGTCAGCATTGGAGAGGAATCCTCAGGTTCCGGAACCGACTCCACAAAGGTCTTAGGCCCCAGCATCGACAGTACAGGAATCCTGACAGGCCCCCGAGCAACTCCATGGGGACTGGCCTTTCCGGAGGCCACCAGAGTGGGTCCCTGAGGTCCCCGTCGTAAGTCGAGAGTACCTGCCACAGTTCGAGAAAATCCAGGAGGTTCTCCCCTCCAGGCGACATGAGGCCCATTTCCGCTGAGGCGTCTCGAGGCTAATCACACCTAAACTCTGGAACTTCCAAAGGGTCCTTCACACCCTTGCTGCAACTCAAGAAGTTCCCCGACATACCCGTCTCCACTCGAGAGGAAGCAGGAGAGTCGCCGCCCACATCCAGAGGAGCCCCGTTTCCTCCTCCTAGCTCGAGAGGAGGGATCCTTTCCCTGCGTGTCGGGAAAGAAATGCCAGCATTCCCGTCACATCTCAAGAGGAGGCGATCTCCACAGAAAGGCGAGAGGAACTCCAGGGTCGTGCCACCATTCCCAGAGTCCCCCAGATGTCTCCGTGCATTCCAGGGAAAACCTGTTTTCCCTGCACTGCCTCGGCTTTCAAGCCGAGGATTGACTCACACCACGATGGCACGTGGACAGCCTGTGGGAAAGCCTCGTGGGACAGCCCTGTGGGAAAGCCTCGAGGGAAAGCCACAGATCCCTTGATCCATGCGAAGGGAAGCGTGACACTGCTCCTACAGCTCGGCAGGAAAGCCAATGTGCCTGCCCTCACTCTGACGAGGACTGACTTCCTGGGGAGACTCTAGAAGTACCCCTAGATCCATGTCAGCACTGGGAGAGGAATCCTCAGATTCGGGCAGACGACTCCACACAAGGACTTAGGCACCAGCATCAACGGGAGAGGAATCCTAAGAGGCCCCGACATCTCGCGTGGGACTGGCCTTCACTGAGGCCACCAGAGCGGGTCCCTGTGGTCCACGTCCTACGTGGAAAGCACCTGCCACGACTCGAGTAAATCCAGGAGTTTATCCCCAGCAGCCGAGATGAGGACCATTTCGGCTGAGGCGTCTCGAGGCTAATCACACCTAACCTCTGGAACTTCCAAAGGGTCCGTCACACCCTTGCTGCAACTCAAGAAATTCCCCGACATACCCGTCTCCACTCGAGAGGAAGCACGACAGTCCCGCCCCACATCCAGAGGACCCCGTTTCTGCCTCCTAGCTCGAGAGGAGGGATCCTTTCCCTGCCTGGTCGGGTCAAGTATTCCCGGCGTTCCGGTCGCATCTCAAGAGGAGGCGCTCTCAACAGGAAAGGCGAGAGGAACTCCAGGTCGTGCCACCATTCCAGAGTCCCAAAGATGTCTCAGTTAATTCCAATGAAAACTGTTTTCCCTGCACTGCCTCGACTTTCAAAGCCAGGATCGACTCACACCACGCTGGTACGCGGGACAGCCCTGTGGGAAAGCCTCTTTGGGAAAGCCTTGAAAGGGAGGAAAGCCACAGATTCCTTGATCCACGCGAAGGGAAATGTGACACTGCTGCTACAGCTCGGGAGGAAGGCGCACGTGCATGCCCCCACTCGAGACGAGGACTGACAACACCTGGGGAGACTCCAGAAGTACCCCAAGATCCATGTCAGCACTGGAGAGGAATCCTCATGTACCGGAAACGAATCCACACAAGGTTTTAGGAACCGGCTTCGAAAGGAGAGGAATCCTGAGAGGCCCCCGAGCAACTCGCATGGGACTGGCCTTTCCTGAGAGCACCAGAGCGGGTCCCTGAGGTCCCCGTCGTAAGTCGAGAGCACCTGCCGCAACTCGAGTAAATCCAGGAGGTTCTCCCCTCCAGGCGAGATGAGGCCCATTTCCGCTGAGGCGTCTCGAGGCTAATCACTCTAACATCTGGAACTTCCAAAGGGTCCTTCACACCCTTGCTGCAACTCAAGAAGTTTCCCAACATACTCTTCTCCACTCGAGAGGAAGGACGAGAGTCCCGCCCACATCCAGAGGAGCCCAGTTTCCGCCCCCTAGCTCGAGGGGAGGGATCCTTTCCCTGCGTGGTCGGGAAGAATTCCCTGCTTTCCGTCGCATCTCAAAGAGGATGCGCTCTCCACAGGAAAGGCCAGAGGAACTCCAGGGTCGTGCCACCATTCCCAGAGTCCCCCAGATGTCCCAGTCCATTCCAGGGAAACCTGTTTTCCCTGCACTGC
>NW_017209284.1:0-3418 GCF_001704415.2 Capra hircus | reverse complement strand
GGCCCCTTTCCGCGTCCTAGCTCGAGAGGAGGGATCCCTTTCCTTTCGTCGTCGTCGGCAAAGAATTCCCGGGTTCCCGTCGCATCTCAAGAGGAGGCGCTCCACAGGAAAGGCGAGAGGAACTCCAGGGTCGTGCCACCATTCCCTGAGTCCCCCAGATGTCTGAGTCCATTCCAGGGAAATCTGTTTTCCCTTCACTACCTCGACTTTAAAGCCGAGGATCGACTCACACCACAGTGGCACTTGGAAAAGCCCTGTGGGAAGCCTCGTGGGAAAGCGTCATGGGAAAGTCTAGAGGAAAGCCACAAATCCCTTTCCACGAAAAGGGAAGCATGACACTGCTGCTACAGCTCGGAGGAAATCGGACGTGCATGCCCCCTCTCGAGACAAGGACTGACTCCCTGGGAGACTCCAGAAGTACCACAAGATCCATGTCGGCACTGAAGAGGAATCCTCAGGTTCCGTCACTGAGTCCACACAAGGTCTTAGGCCCCAGCATCGACGGGAGAGGAATCCCGAGAGGCCCGGGAGAAACTCGCATGGGGACTGGCCTTTCCTGAGGCCACCAGAGCGGGTCCCTGAGGCCCTCGTCGTAAGTCGAGAGCACCTGCCGCAACTCGAGAAAATCCAGGAGGTTCTCCCCTCCAGGCGAGATGAGGCCCATTTCGGGTGAGACAACTAGGGGTAATCAGACTTAAACTCTGGAACTTCCAAAGGGTCCTTCACACCCTTGCTGCAACTCAAGAAGTTCCCCGACATACCCGTCTCCACTCAAGAGGAACCCGAGCGTCCCGCCCATATCCAGAGTGGCCCCGTTTCCGCCTGCTAGCTCGAGAGGAGGGATCCTTTCCCTGCGTGGTCCTGAAAGAATTCCTAGCATTCCCGTCTCATCTCAAGAGGAGGCGCTCTCCACAGTAAAGGCGAGAGGAACTCCAGTATCAGGCCCCATTCCCAGAGTCCGCCAGATGTCTCAGTCCATTCCAAGGAAACCTGTTTTCCCTGCACTGCCTCCACTTACAAGCCGAGGATCGACTCAAACCGCGATGGGAGGTTGAACAGCCCTGTGGGAAAGCCTCGTGGAAAGCCTCGTGGGAAAGCCTCGAGGGAAAGCCACAGATCCCTTGATCCACGCGTAGGGAAGCGTGACACTGCTGCTACAGCTCGGGAGGAAAGCGCACGTGCATGCCCCCACTCGAGACGAGGACTGACTCCCCTGGGGAGACTCCAGAAGTACCCCAAGATCCATGTCAGCACTGGAGAGGAATCCTCTGGTTTCGGCACCGACTCCACACAAGGTCTTAGGACCCGGCATCGATGGGAGAGGAATCCCGAGAGGCCTCCGAGCAACTCGCATGGGGACTGGCCTTTTCTGAGGCCACCAGAGTGGGTCCTGAGGTCCCCGTCGTAAGTCGAGAACACCTGCCGCAACTAGGGAAAAATCCAGGAGGTTCTCGCCTCCAGGCGAGATGAGGCCCATTTCCGCTGAGGCGTCTCGAGGCTAATCACATCTAACATCTGGAACTTCCAAAGGGTCCTTCACACCCTTACTGCAACTCAAGAAGTTCCCCGACATACCCGTCTCCACTCGAGAGGAAACAGGAGAGTACCGCCCAGATCCAGAGGAGCCCCTTTTC
The DNA here is from genome assembly GCF_001704415.2 of Capra hircus. NCBI lineage: Eukaryota > Metazoa > Chordata > Mammalia > Artiodactyla > Bovidae > Capra > Capra hircus. The sequence continues at coordinate 1,784 of NW_017209284.1, read as the reverse complement.
CGCCTCCTATCTCGAGGGAGGGATCCTTTCCCTGTGTGGTCCGGAAAGAATTCCCGGCATTCACCTCGCATCTCAAAAGGAGGCGCTCTCCACAGGAAAGGCGAGAGGAACTGCAGGGTCGTGCCACCATTCCCGAGTACCCCAGATGTCTCAGTCAATTCCAGGGAAACCTGTTTTCACTGCTCTGCCTCGAATTTCAAGCCGAGGATCGACTCACACCACGGTGGCACGTGGGACAGCCTGTGGAAAGCCTCGTCGGAAAGTCTCGAGGGAAAGCGTCGAGGGAAAGCCACAGATCCCTTGTTCAACCGGAAGGGAAGCGTGACACTGCTGCTACTGCTCGGGGGAGAGTGCCTGTGCATGCCCCCACTCGATACGAGGACTGACTTCACTGGGGAGACTCCAGAAGTAACCCAAGATGCATGTCAGCACTGGAGAAGAATCCTCAGGTTCCGGCACCGACTCCACACAAGGTCTTAGGCCCGGCATCGACGGGGGAAATCCTGAGAGGCCCCCGAGCAACTCGCATGGGAATGGCCTTTCCTCAGGCCACCAGAGCGGGTCCCTGATGTCCCCGTCATAAGTCAAGAGCACCTGCCCCACCTCGAAAAAATTCTGGAGGTTCTCTCCTCCCAGGCAAGATGAGGCCCATTTCTGCTGAGGTGTCTCGATGCTAACCACACCTAACCTCTGGAACTTCCAAAGGGTTCTTCACACCCTGGCTGCAATTCAAGAATTTTCCCGAAATACTGTCTCCACTCGAGAGGAAGCACGAGAGTCCCGCCCACATCCACAGGAGCCCCGTTTCCGGTTCCTAGCTCGAGAGGAGGGATCCTTTCCCTGCGTGTCGGGAAAGAATTCCCGGAATTCCCGTCGCATCTCAAAGGAGGTGCTCTCCATAGGATAGGCGAGAGGAACTCCAGGGTCGTGCCACCATTCCCAGAGTCCCCCAGATGTCTCAGTCCATTCCAGGAAAACCTGTTTTCCTGCACTGCCTCGACGTTCAAGCCGAGGTTCGACTCACACCACGGTGGCACGTGGAACATCCCTGTGGGAAAGCCTCGTGGGAAAGCCTCGTGGGAAATCCTCGAGGAAAGCCCCTGATCCCTTGATCCACGCGAAAGGAAGCGTGACACTGCTGCTACAGCTCGGGAGGAAAGCGCACGTGCGTGCCCCCACTCGAGAAAAGGACTGACTCCGCTGAGGAGACTCCAGAAGTACCCCAAGATCCATGTCAGCACTGGAGAAGAATCCTCAGGTCTGCCACCGACTCCACACAAGGTCTTAGGCCCCCGGCATTGACGGGAGAGGAATCCCGAGAGGCCCCGAGCAACTCGCATGGGACTGGCCTTTCCTGAGGCCAAGAGAGTGGGTCCCTGTGTCCCCGTCGTAAGTCGAGAGCACCTGCCGCATCTCGAGAAATCAGGAGATTCCCCCCCAGGCGATATGAGGCCCATTTCCGCTGAGGCGTATATCGAGGCTAATCACACCTAACCTCTGGAACTTCCAAAGGGTCCTTCACACCCTTGCTGCAACTCAAGAAGTTCCCTGACATACCCGTCTCCACTCGAGAGAGGAAGCAAGAGAGTCCCGCCCACATCCAGAGGAGCCCCCGTTTCCGCCTCCTAGCTGGAGGGGAGTGATCCTTTCCCTGCGTGGTCGGGGAAAGGATTCCCCCGGCTTCCCGTCGCATCTCAAGAGGAGGCGTCTCCACAGGAAAGGCGAGAGGAATTCCAGGGTTGTGCCACCATTCCCAGAGTCCCCCAGATGTCTCAGTCCATTCC
>NW_017209283.1:0-3419 GCF_001704415.2 Capra hircus | reverse complement strand
GAGGGAACTCCAGGGTCGTGCCACCATTCCCAGAGTCCCTCAGATGTCTCCGTCCATTCCAGGGAAACCTATTTTCCCTGCACTGCCTCGACTTTTCAAGCCGAGGATCGACTCACACCACGGTGGCACGTGGGACAGCCCTGTGGGAAAAGCCTCGTGGGAAAGCCTCGTGGGAAAGCCCAGAGGGAAAGGCACAGATCCGTTTATCCACGTGAAGGGAAGGGTGACACTGCTGCTACAGCTCGGGAGGAAATCGCACGTGCATGCCCCACTCGAGACGAGGACTGACTCCACTGGGGGAGACTCCAGAAGTACCCCCCAGATCCATGTCAGCACTGGAGAGGAATTCTCAGGTTCCTGCACCGGCTCCACACAAGATTTTAGGCCCCCGGCATCGACAGGAGAGAAATCCCGAGAGGCCCCCCCGAGCAACTCGCATGGGGACTGGCCTTTCTGGAGGCCACCAGAGCGGCGTCCCTGAGGTCCTCGTCTTAAGTCGAGAGCACCTGCCGCAACTCAAAAAATCCAGTAGGTTCTCCCCTTCAGGCGAGATGAGGCCCATTTCCGCTGAAGCGACTCGAGTCTAGTCACACCTAACCTTTGGAACTTCCAAAGGGTCGTTCACACCTTGCTGCAACTCAAGAAGTTCCCCGACATACCCGTCTCCACTCGACAGGAAGCACTAGAGTCCCGCCCACATACAGAGGAGCCCTGTTTACTCCTCCTAGCCTGAGAGGAGGGATCCTGTCCCTGCGAGGTCGGAAAAGAATTTCCGGCATTCCCGTCGCATCCCAAGACGAGGCGCTCTCCACAGGAAAGGCGAGAGGAACTCCAGGGTCGTGCCACCATTGCCAGAGTTCCACTGATGACTCAGTCCATTAAACGGAAATCTGTTTTCCCAGCACTGCCTCGACTTTCAAGCCGAGGATCGACACACACCAAGGTGGCACGTGGGACAACACTGTGGGAAAGCCTCGTGGGAAAGCATCGTGGGAAAGCCTAGATGGAAAGACACAGATCCCTTGATCCACGCTACGGGAAGCGTGATACTGCTGCTACAGCTCGGGTGGAAAGCGCACGTGCATGCCCCACTCGAGACGAGGACTGACTCCCCCTGGGGAGACTCCAGAAGTACCCCAAGATCCATGTCAGCAATGGAGAGGAATCCTCAGGTTCCGGCACCGACTGCACACAAGGTCTTAGGCCCAGGCATCAAAGGGAGAGGAATCCCGAGAGGCCTCCGAGCAACTCGCATGGGGACTGGCCTTTCCTGAGGCCACCAGAGCGGGTCCCTGAGGTCCCCGTCGAAAGTCGAGAGCACCTGCCGCAACTCGAGAAAATCCAGGAGGTTCTCCCCTCCAGGCGAGATGAGGCCCATTTCCGCTGAAGCGACTCGAGTCTAGTCACACCTAACCTTTGGAACTTCCAAAGGGTCGTTCACACCCTTGCTGCCAACTCAAGAAGTTCCCCGACATACCCGTCTCCACTCGACAGGAAGCACTAGAGTCCCGCCCACATACAGAGGAGCCCCGTTTACTCCTCCTAGCCTGAGAGGAGGGATCCTTTCCCTGCGTGGTCGGGAAAGAATTCCCGGCGATCCCGTTGCATCTCAAGAGGAGGCGCTCTCCACAGGAAAGGCGAGAGGTACTCCAGGATCGTGCCATCATTCCAAGAGTCCCCAGATATCTCAGTGTGCCGGTGTCCAGCCACGCTGCATCCAGGGAATTTGACCGGACGGACGTTGACGTGGAAAGTCTTGTGTATTTATTAATGTAAGATTAGATTAATAAATTATAGGGTAGTAAGAAGATTAACTGGAGGAAAAAGGCTGAATAGCTAGGTTTACGCGGAAGGCCAATAAAATTCCCGACAAGGAATTTTCTGGCGGACTCTGGAATGGTGGCACGACCCTCGAGTTCCTCTGTGACTTTCACACTAGGCTTTCCCACAGGGCTTTCCACGAGTCTTATCCACAGGGCTGTCCCACGTGCCACCGTGGTGTGAGTCGATCCTCGCTTGAAAGTCGAGGCAGGGCAGGGAAAACAGGTTTCCCTGGAATGGACTGAGACATCTGGGGGACTCTGGGAATGGTTGCACGACCCTGGAGTTCCTCTCGCCTTTCCTGTGGAGAGCACCTCCTCTTGAGATGCGACGGGACGCCGGGAATTCTTTCACGACCACGCAGGGAAAGGATCCCTCCTCTCGAGCTAGGAGGCGGAAACGTGGCTCCTCTGGATGTGGCGGGACTCTCGTTCTTCCTCTCGAGTGGAGACGGGTATGTCGGGGATCTTCCTGAGTTGCAGCAAGGGTGTGAAGGACCCTTTGGAAGTTCCAGAGGTTAGGTGTGATTAGCCTCGAGACGCCTCAGCGGAAATGGGCCTCATCTCGCCTGGAGGGGGAGAACCTCCTGGATTTTCTCGAGTTGCGGCAGGTGCTCTCGACTTACGACGGGGACCTCAGGGACACACTCTGGTGGCCTCAGGAAAGGCCAGTCCCCATGCGAGTTGCTCTGGGGCCTCTCGGATTCCTCTCCCCTCGATGCAGGGGCCAAAGATCTTGTGTGGAGTCGGTGCCGGAACCTGAGGATTCTCTCCAGTGCTGACATGGATCTTGGGGTACTTCTGGAGTCTCTCCAGGGGAGTCAGTCCTCGTCCGAGTGGGGGCATACATTTGCGCTTTCCTCCCGAGCTTTAGCAGCAGTGTCACGCTTCCCTTCGCTTGGATCAAGGGATCTGTGGCTTTCCCACGAGGCTTTCGCAAAGGGCTGTCCCAAGTGCCACCGTGGCGTGAGTTGATCCTCGCCTTGAAAGTCGAGGCAGTGCAGGGAAAACAGGTTTCCCTGGAATGGACTGAGACATCTGGGGGACTCTGGGAATGGCACGACCCTGGAGTTCCTCTCGCCTTTCCTGTGCAGAGCGCCTCCTCTTGAGATGCGACGGGAATGCCGGGAATTCTTTCCCGACCACGCAGGGAAAGGATCCCTCCTCTCGAGCTATGAGGCGGAAACGGGGCTCCTCTGGATGTCGGCGGCGTTCTCGTGCTTTCTCTCGAGTGGAGACGAGTATGTCGGGGAACTTCTTGAGGTGCAGCAAGGGTGTGAAGGACCCTCTGGAAGTTCCAGAGGTTAGGTGTGATTAGCCTCGAGATGCCTCAACGGAAATGGGCATCATCTCGCCTGGACGGGAGAACCTCCTGGATTCTCTCGAGTTGCGGCAGGTGCTTTCGATTACAACGGGGACCTCAGGACCCGGTCTGGTGGCCTCAGGAAAGTCCAGTCCCCATGCGAGTTGCTCGGGGGGCCTCTCGGGATTCCTCTCCCGTCGATGCCGGGGCCTAAGACCTTGTGTGGAGTCGTTCCCGGAATCTGAGGATTCTCTCCAGTGCTGACATGGATCTTGGGGTACTTCTGGAGTCTCCCC
>NW_017209282.1:0-3420 GCF_001704415.2 Capra hircus | reverse complement strand
CGGAAGGCCAATAAAATTCCCGACAAGGAATTTTCTGGCGGACTCTGGGAATGGTGGCACGACCCTCGAGTTCCTCTTGCCTTTCCTGTGGAGAGCGCCTCCTCTTGAGATGCGCCGGGAACGCCGGGAATTCTTTTCCCGACCACGCAGAGAAAGGATCCCTTCCTCTGGATCTATCAGGCGGAAACGGGGCTCCTCTGGATGTGGGCGGGGACTCTCGTGCTTCCTCTCGAGTGGAGACGGGTATGTCGGGGAACTTCATGAGTTGCAGCAAGGCTGTGAAGGACCCTTTGGAAGTTCCACAGGTTAGGTGTGATTAGCCTCGAGACGCCTCAGTGGAAATGGGCCTCATCTCGCCTGGAGGGAGAACCTCCTGGATTTTCTCGAGTTGCGGCAGGTGCTTTCGACTTAGGTCGGGGACCTCATGGACCCTCTCTGGTGGCCTCAGGAAAGGCCAGTCCCCATGCGAGTTGCACGGGGCCTCTCGTGATTCCTCTCCCGTCGATGCCAGGGCCTAAGACCTTGTGTGGAGTCGGTGCGGGAACCTGAGGTTTCCTCTCCAGTACTGACATGGACCTTGGGGTACTTCTGGAGTCTCCCCAGGGGAGTCAGTCCTCATCTCGAGTGGGGGCATGCACGTGCGCTTTCCTCCCGAGCTGTAGCAGCGGTGTCACGCTTCCTTTCGTGTGGATCAAGGGATCTGTGGCTTTCCCTCGAGGCTTTCCCACGAGGCTTTCCCACGAGGCTTTCCCACAGGGCTGTCCCAAGTGCCGCCGTGGTGTGAGTCGATCCTCGGCTTGAAAGTCGAGGCAGTGCAGGGAAAACAGGTTTCCCTGGAATGGACTGAGACATCTGGGGGACTCTGGGAATGTGGCACGACCCTGGAGTTCCTCTCGCCTTTCCTGTGGAGAGCGCCTCCTCTGAGATGCGACGGGAACGCCGGGAATACTTTCCCGACCACGCAGGGAAAGGATCCCTCCTCTCGAGCTAGGAGTCGGAAACGGGGCTCCTCTGGATGTGGGCGGGACTCTCGTGCTTCCTCTCGAGTGGAGACGGGTATGTCGGGGAACTTCTTGAGTTGCAGCAAGGGTGTGAAGGACCCTTTGGATGTTCCAGAGGTTTGGTGTGATTAGCCTTGAGTCGCCTCAGCGGAAATGAGCCTCATCTCTCCTGGAGGGGAGAACCTCCTGGATTTTCTCGAGTTGCGGCAGGTGCTCTCGACTTAGGTCGGGGACCTCAGAGACCCGCTCTGGTGGCCTCAGGAAAGGCCAGTCCCCATGCGAGTTGCTCGGGGCCTCTCGGGATTCCTCTCCCGTCGATGCCGGTCCTAAGACCTTGTGTGGAGACGGTGTCGGAACCTGAGGATTCCTCTCCAGTGCTGACATGGATCTTGGGGGTACTTCTGGAGTCTCTAGAGGGGAGTCAGTCCTCGTCTCGAGTGGGGCATGCAGTGCGTTTCCTCCCGAGCTGTAGGAGCAGTGTCACGCCTACCTTCTCGTGGATCAAGGGATCTGTGTCTTTCCCTCGAGGCTTTCCCAGGAGGCTTTTCCACGAGGCTTTCCCACAGGGCTGTCCCACGTGCCACCGTGGTGTGAGTCGATCCTCGGCTTGAAAGTCGAGGCAGTGCAGGGAAAACAGGTTTCCCTGGAATGGACTGAGACATCTGGGGGACTCTGGGAATGGTGGCACGACCCTGGAGTTCCTCTCGCCTTTCCTGTGGAGAGCGACTCCTCTTGAGATTCGATGGGAACGCCGGGAATTCTTTCCCGAACACGCAGGGAAAGGATTCCTCCTTTCGAGCTAGGAGGCGGAAACGGGGATCCTCTGGATGTGGGCAGAAATCTCGTGTTTCCTCTCGAGTGGAGACGGGTATGTCGGGGAACTTCTTGAGTTGTAGCAAGGGTGTGAAGGACCCTTTGGAAGTTCCAGAGGTTAGATGTGATTAGCCTCGAGAAGCCTCAGCACAAATGGGTCTCATCTCGCCTGGAGGGGAGAACCTCCTGGATTTTCTCGAGTTGCGGCAGGTGCTCTCGAATTACGACAGGGACCTCAGGGACCCCTCTGGTGGCCTAAGGAAAGGCCAGTTCCCATGCGAGTTGCACGGGGGCCTCTCGGGTTTCCTCCCGTCAATGCCGGGGCCTAAGACCTTGTGAGGAGTCAGTGCTGGAACCTGAGGATTCCTCTCCAGTGCTGACATGGATCTTGGGGCACTCCTGGAGTGTCCCCAGGGGAGTCAGTCTTCGTCTAGTGTAGGGGCATGCACGTGTGCTTTCCTTCCGAGCTGTAGCAGCAGTGTCGCGTTTCCCTTCGCGTGGATCAAGGGATCTGTGGCTTTCCCTCGAGCTTTCCCTTGAGGCTTTCCCACGAGGCTTTTCCAGGAGGCTTTCCCACGAGGCTTTCCACTGGGCTGTCCCACGTGCCACTGTGTTGTGAGTCGATCCTCGGCTTGAAAGTCGAGGCAGTGCAAGGAAAACAGTTTTCCCTGGAATGGACTGAGACATCTGGGGGACTCTGGGAATGGTGGCACCACCCTGGAGTTCCTCTCGCCTTTCCTGTGGAGAGCGCCTCCTCTTGAGATGCGACGGGAATGCCGGGAATTCTTTCCCCACCACGCAGAGAAAGGATCCCTCCTCTCGAGCTAGGAGGCGGAAAACGGGGCTCCTCTGGATGGGCGCGGAACTCTCGTGCTTCCTCTGGAGTGGGAGACGGGTATGTCGGTGAACTTCTTGAGTTGCAACAAGGGTGTGCAGGACCCGTTGGAGGTTTAAGAGGTTAGGTGTGATTAGTCTCGAGAAGCCTCAGCGGAAATGGGCCATCATCTCGCCTGGAGGGGAGAACCTCCTGAATTTTTCTCGAGTTGCGGCAGATGCTCTCCACTTACGACGGGGACCTCAGGGACCCGCTCTTGGTGGCCTCAGGAAAGGCCAGTCCCATGCGAGTTGCTCGGGGGCCTCTCGGGATTCCTCTCCCGTCGATGCTGAGGCCTAAGACCTTGTGTGGAGTCAGTGCCGGAACCTGGGGATTCCTCTCCAGTGCTAACATGGATCTTGGGGTACTTCTGGAGTCTCCCCAGGGGAGTCAGTCCTCGTCTCGAGTGGGAGCAAGCAAGTGCGCTTTCCTCCCGAGCTGTAGCAGCAGTGTCGTGCTTCCCTTCGTGTGGATCAAGGGATCTGTGGCTTTCCCTCGAGGCTTTCCCACGAGGCTTTCCCACAGGGCTGTCCCACGTGGACCGTGGTGTGAGTCGATCCTCGGCTTGAAAGTCGAGGCAGTGCAGGGAAAATAGGTTTCCTCAAACAGACTGGACATCTGGGGTACTCTGGGAATGGTGGCAGAACCCTGGAGTTCCTCTCGCCTTTCCTGTGGAGAGCGACTCCTCTTGAGATGCCGGAAAGCCCGGAATCTTCTCCCGACCACGCAGGC
>NW_017209281.1:0-3420 GCF_001704415.2 Capra hircus | reverse complement strand
CCTCGAGCTTTTCCTACAGGGCTGTCCCACGTGCCACCGTGGGTGTGAGTCGATCCTCGCTTGAAAGTTGAGTCAGTGCAGGGAAAACAGGTTTCCCTGGAATGGACCTAGACATCTGGGGGACTCTGGAATGGTGGCACGACCTGGGAGTTCCTCTCGCCTTTCCTGTGGAGAGCGCCTCCTCTTGAGATGGGACGGGAACGCCGGGAATTCTTTCCCGACCCACGCAGGGAAAGGATCCCTCCTGAGCAAGAGGCGAAAACGGGGCTCCTCTGGATGTGGGCGGGACTCTCGTGCTTCCTCTCGTGTGGAGATGGGTATGTGGGGGGAACTTCTTGAGTTGCAGCAAGCGTGTGAAGTACCCTTTGGAAGTTCCAGAGGTTAGGCGTGATTAGCCTCGAGACGCCTCAGCGGAAATGGGCCTCATTTCGCCTGGAGAGGAGAACCTCCTGGATTTTCTCGAGTTTCGGCAGGTGCTCTCGACTTACGACGGGGACCTCAGGGACCCGCTCTGGTGGCCTCAGGAAAGACCAGTCCCCATGCTAGTTGCTCGGTGGACTCTCGGGATTCCTCTCCCATCGATGCCGGGCCTAAGACCTTGTGTGGAGTCGGTTGTGGAACCTGAGGATTCCTCTCCAGTGCTGACATGGATCTTGGTGTACTTCTGGAGTCTCCCCAAGGGAGTCAGTCCTCGTCTCGAGTGGGGGCATGCACGTGTGCTTTCCTCCTCAGCTCTAGCAGAAGTGTCACGCTTCCCTTCCCGTGGATCAAGGGATCTGTGTCTTTCCCACGAGGCTTTCCCCGGGGCTTTCCCACAGGGCTGTCCCACGTGCCACCGTGGTGTGAGTGGATCCTCGGCTTGAAAGTCGAGACATTGCAGGGAAAAATGGTTTCCCTGGAATGGACTGAGACATCTGGGGGACTCTGGGAATGGTGGCACGACCCTGGGGTTCCTCTCGCCTTTCCTGTGGAGAGCGTCTCCTCTTGTGATGCGACGGGAACGCCGGGAATTCTTTCCCGAACACGCAGGGAAAGAATCCCTCCTCTCGAGCTAGGAGACAGAAACGGGTCTCTTCTGGATGTGGCGGGACTCTCGTGCTTCCTCTCGAGTGCAGACGGGTAAGTCGGGGAACTTCTTGAGTTGCAGCAAGAGTGTGAAGGACCCTTTGGAAGTTCCAGAGGTTAGGTGTGATTAGCCTCGAGACGCCTCAGCGGAAATGGCCTCATCTCACCTGGAGGGGAGAACCTCCTGGATTTTCTCGAGTTGCGGCAGGTGCTCTCGACTTACGACGGGGACCTCAGGGACCCGCTCTGGTGGCCTCAGGAAAGGCCAGTCCCCATGCAAGTTGCTCGCGGGCCTCTCGGGATTCCATCCCGTCCATGCTGGGGCCTAAGACCTTGTGGGGAGTCGGTGCCCGAACCTGAGGATTCCTCTCCAGTGCTGACATGGATCTTGGGGTACTTCTGGAGTCTCCACTGGGGAGTCAGTCCTCGTCTCGAGTGGGGCAGGCACGTGCGATTTCCTCCCGAGCTGTAGCAGCAGTGTCACGCTTCCCTTCAAGTGGATCAAGGATCTGTGGCTTTCCCTCAAGGCTTTCCACGAGGCTTTCCACGAGGCTTTCCCACAGGGCTGTCCCGCGTGACACCGTGGTGTGAGTCGATCCTCGGCTTAAAAGTCGAGGCAGTGCAGGGAAAACAGGTTTCCCTGGAATGGACTGAGACATCTGGGGGACTATGGGAATGGTGGCCCGACCCTGGAGTTCCTCTCACCTTTCCTATGGAGAGAGCCTCCTCTTGAGATGCGATGGGAACGCCGGGAATTCTTTCCCGACCACCCTGGGAAAGGATCCCTCCTCTGGAGCTATGAGGCAGAAACGGGCTCCTCTGGATGTGGGCGGAACTCTCGTGCTTCCTCTCGAGTGGAGACGGGTATGTCGGGGAACTTCTTGAGTTGCAGCAAGGCTGTGAAGGACCCTTTGGAAGTTCCAGAGATTAGGGGTGATTAGCTTCCAGTCGCCTCAGCGGAAATGGGCCTCATCTCGCCTGGAGGGGACAACCTCCTGGATTTTCTCGATTTTGCCGCAGGTGCTCTCGACTTACGACGGGGACCACAGGGACCCCTTTGGTGGCCTCAGGAAAGGCCAGTCCCCATGCGAGTTGCTTGGGAGCCTTTCGGGATTTTTCTCCCGTCGATGCTGGGGCCTAAGACCTAGTGTGGAGTCGGTGCCGGAACCTGAGGATTCCTCTCCAGTGCTGACATGGACCTTGGGGTACTTCTGGAGTCTCCGCAGGGGAGTCAGTCCTCGTCCCGAGTGGGGGCATGCACGTGCGCTTTCCTCCCGAGCTGTAGCAGCAGTGCCAGGTTCCCTTCGCGTGAATCAAGGGATTTGTGGCTTTCCCTGGAAGCTTTCACACGAGGCTTTTCCACGAGGCTTCCCACATGATTGTCCCACGTGCCACCGTGATGTGAGTCGATCCTCGCTTGAATGTCGAGGCAGTGCAGGGAAAACAGGTATCCCTGGAATGGACTGAGACATCTGGGGTACTCTGGGAAAGGTGGCACGACCCTGGCGTTCCTCTCGCCTTTCCTGTGGAGAGCGCCTCCTCTTGAGATGCGACGGGAACGCCGGGATTTCTTTCCCGATGACGCAGGGAAAGGATCCCTCCTCTCGAGCTAGTAGGCAGAAACGGGGCTCCTCTGGATGTGGGCTGGACTCTCGTGCTTCCTCTCGAGTGGAAACGGTATGTAGGGGAACATCTTGAGTTGCAGCCAGGGTGTGAAGCACCGTTTGGAAGTTCCAGAGATTAGGTGTGATTAGCCTAGAGACGCCTCAGCAGAAATGGGCCTCATCTCGCCTGGAGGGGAGAACCTCCTGGATTTTCTCGAGATAGGGGCAGTTGCTCTCGACTTACGACGGGGCCCTCAACGACCCGCTCTGGGGGCCTCAGAAAAGGCCACTCCCCATGTGAATTGCTCGGGGCCTTTCGGGATTCCTCTCCCGTCGATGCCGGGGCCTAAGACCTTGTGTGGAGTCAGAGCCGGAACCTGAGGTTTCCTCTGCAGTGCTGACATGGATCTTGGGGTACTTCTGGAGTCTCCCAGGGGAGTCAGTCCTCGTCTCGAGTGGGGCATGCACCTGCGCTTTCCTCCCTAGCTGTAGCAGCAGTGTCATGCTCCAGTCGCGTGGATCAAGGGATCAGTGGCTTTCCCTCGAGGCTTCCCAGGAGGCTTTCCCACAGGGCTGCCCCACGTGCCACTGTGGTGTGAGTCGATCCTCGGCTTGAAAGTCGAGGCAGTGCAGGGAATACAGGTTCCCTGGAATGGACTGAGACATCTGGGACTCTGGAATGGTGGCAGGTACCTGGAGTTCCTCTCGCTTTCTCTGGAGAGCGCCTCCTCTTCAGATGTGACGGAACGCC
>NW_017209280.1:0-3420 GCF_001704415.2 Capra hircus | reverse complement strand
GGACGGCCCTGTGGAAAGCCTCGTGGGAAAGCTCGTGGGAAATCCTCGTAGGAAAGCCTTGAGGGAAAGCCTAGAATCCCTTGATTCACGCGAAGGGTAGCGTGACACTACTGCTACAGCTCGGAAGAAAACGCACGTGCATGCCCCAATCGAGACGAGGACTTACTCCCCTCTAGAGACTCCAGAAGTACCCCAAGATCCATGTCAGCACTGGAGAGGAATCACACAGTTTCGCACCACTCCACCAAGGTCTTAGGCCCGGCATCGAGGGGAGAGGAATCCCGAGAGGCCCCGAGCAACTCGCATGGGGACTGGCCTCTCCTGAGGCAACCAGAGCGGGTCTCTGAGGTCCCCATCGTAAGTCGAAAGCACCTGCCGCAACTAGAGAAAGTCCAGGAGGTTCTCCCCTCCAGGCGAGATGAGGCCCATTTCCGCTGAGGCGTCTCAAGGCTAATCACATCTAACGTCTGGAACTTCCAAAGCGTCCTTCACACCCTTGCTGCAACTCAAGAAGTTCCCCGACATACCGTCTCCTCTCGAGAAAAAGCACGAGAGTCCCGCCACATCCAGAGGAAGCCCCGTTTCCGCCTCCTAGCTCGAGAGGAGGGATCCTTTCCCTGCGAGGTGGGAAAGAATTCCCCGCGTTCGTCGCATCTCAAGAGGAGGCGCTCTCCACAGGAAAGGCGAGAGGAACTCCAGGGTCATGCCACCATTCCCAGAGTCGCCCTGATGTCTCAGTCCATTCCAGGGAAACCTGTTTTCCCTGCACTGCCCGTCTTTCAAGCCGAGGATCGACTCACACCACGGTGGCGTGGGACAGCCCTGTGGGAAAGCCTCGGGAAAGCCTCGTGGGAAAGCCTCCAAGGAAAGCCACAGATTCCTGGATCCACGCGAAGGGAAGAGTGACACTGCTGCTACAGCTCGGGAGGAAATTGCACATGCATGCCCCCAATAGATATGAGGACTGACTCACCTGGGAGACTCCAGAAGTACCCCAAGATCCATGTAAGCACTGTAGAGGTATTCTCAGGTTCCGGCACAGACTCCACACAAGGTCTTAGGCGCCGGCATCGACGGGAGAGGAATCCCGAGAGGCCCCCGAGCAACTCGCATGGAGCCTGACCTTTCCTGAGGCCACCAGAGCGGGTCCCTGAGGTCCCCATCTTAAGTCCACAGCACCTTCCGCAACTCGAGAAAATCCAGGAGGTTCTCCCCTTCAGGCGACATGAGGTACATTGTGCTGAGGCGTCGCGAGGATAATCACACCTAACCTCTGGAACTTCCAAAGGGTCCTTCACACCCTTGCTGCAACTCAAAGAAGTTCCTCGACATACCCGTTTCCACTCGAGAGAAAGCACGAGAGTCCCGACCACATCCACAGGAGCCCCGATTCTGCCTCATAGTTCCAGAGGAGGGATCCTTTCCCTACGTGGTCGGGTAAGTATTCCCGGCGTTCCCGTCGCATCTCAAGGGGAGGTGCTCTCCACAGGAAAGGCGAGAGAAACTCCAGGGTCGTGCCACCATTCCCAGAGTCCCCCAGATGCTCAGTCCATTCCAGGAAAACCAGTTTTCCCTGCACTGCCTCGACATTCAAGCCGAGGATCGACTCATACAATGGTGGCACGTGAGACAGCCCTGTGGGAAAGCCTCGTGGAAAATCCTCGTGGGAAAGCCTCGAGGGAAAGCCCCTGATCCCTTGATCCACGAGAAGGGAAGCATGACACTCCTGCTACAGCTCGGGAGCGCACGTGCATGCCCCCACTCGAGACGAGGACTGACTCCCCTGGGAGACTCCAGAAGTACCCCAAATCCATGTCAGCACTGGAGAGGAATCTCAGGTTCCGGCACCGAACTCGCACAAGATCTGAGGCCCGGCCTTGACGGGAGAGGAATCCCGAGAGGCCCCCGAGCCACTCGCATGGGACTGCCTTTCCTGAGGCCACCAGAGCGGGTCCCTGAGGTCCCGCCTAAGTCGAGAGCACCTGCCGCAACTCGAGAAAATCCAGGAGGTTCTCCCCTCCAGGCGAGATGGGCCCATTTCCGCTGAGCCGTTTTGAGGCTAATCACATCTAACATCTGGAACTTCCAAAGGTCCTTCACACCCTTGCTACAACTCAAGAAGTTCCCCGACATACCCGTCTCCACTCGTGAGGAAGCACGAGAGTCAGGCCCACATCCAGAAGAGACCCATTTCCGCCTCCTATCCCGAGAGGAGGGATCCTTTCCCTGCGTGGTCGGAAAACAATTCCCGGTGTTCCCATCGCATCTCAAGAGGAGGCACTCTCCACGGGAAAGGCGAGAGGAACTCCAGGGTCGTGCCACCATTTACAGAGTCCTCCAGATGTCTAAGTCCATTCAAGGGAAATCTGTTTTCCCTGCACTGTTTCGACTTTCAAGCCGAGGATCGACTCACACCACGGTGGCCCGTGGACGGCCTGTGGGAAAGCCTCGGGGAAAGCCTCGTGGAAATCCTCGTAGGAAAGCCTTGAGGGAAAGCCTAGAATCCCTTGATTCACGCGAAGGGTAGCGTGACACTACTGCTACAGCTCGGAAGGAAAACGCACGTGCATGCCCCAATCGAGACGAGGACTTACCCCTCTAGAGACTCCAGAAGTACCCCAAGATCCATGTCAGCACTGGAGAGGAATCCACAGGTTTCGGCACCGACTCCACTCAAGTCTTAGGCCCCGGCATCGAGGGGGAGAGGAATCCCGAGAGGCCCGCCGAGCAACTCGCATGGGAGGGACTGCCTCTCCTGAGGCAACCAGAGCGGGTCTCTGAGTCCCCATCGTAAGTCGAAAGCACCTGCCGCAACTAGAGAAAGTCCAGGAGGTTCTCCCCTCCAGGCGAGATGAGGCCCATTTCCGCTGAGGCGTCTCAAGGCTAATCACATCTAACGTCTGGAACTTCCAAAGCGTCCTTCACACCCTTGCTGCAACTCAAGAAGTTCCCCGACATACCCGTCTCCTCTCGAGAAAAAGCACGAGAGTCCCGGCCACATCCAGAGGAGCCCCGTTTCCGCCTCCTAGCTCGAGAGGAGGATCCTTTCCCCGAGGTGGGGAAAGAATTCCCGCGTTCCCGTCGCATCTCAAGAGGAGGCGCTCTCCACAGGAAAGGCGAGAGGAACTCCAGGGTCATGCCACCATTCCCAGAGTCGCCCTGATGTCTCAGTCCATTCCAGGGAAACCTGTTTTCCCTGCACTGCCTCGTCTTTCAAGCCGAGGATCGACTCACACCACGGTGGCACGTGGGACAGCCCTGTGGGAAAGCCCGTGGGAAAGCCTCGTGGAAAGCTCCAAGGAAAGCCACAGATTCCTGGATCCACGCGAAGGAAGAGTGACACTGCTGCTACAGCTCGGGAGGAAATTGCACATGCATGCCCCAATAGATATGAGGACTGACTCACCTGGGAGACTCCAG